>NW_010250999.1:30543-40534 GCF_000690775.1 Eurypyga helias
TGTGACCATTTTAATATGCCTGGTCAGAAACGACGTTAGCAAAAGTAACAATCAACTGCTTGTTTTATCTGTCTCTTGACATGCTAGATAATGATTCAAAATTGAAATGTCAGTTTTTCCCATACTTCAGACATGCTTTAGAGATTTTACTGTATTGACACCACCACAATGAAACATTGTTTATTTATTATGCCTTCAAATGTTTCACAAATAGACCTTGGTTTTATAGGATATTTCAAGGTTGAAAAAATTACGTAAAATCTGCAAAATTCTTGGACATTTTTGCCACTCTACAGTGAAGGCTATGGATTTATGAACTGAGGGCTTGATATACTACTTTTTAAATGAGCTGCGTCTTTGAAATCACCAAATCTTTTATCAGAAATGTATATTCTCATATTAAAAACAGTAAAGTAACTCTCAGAAGGAGAAGGGATAATTGCAAAAAAATTACAAAATAAGACTGCATGAACACTCACAAGGAAGTAAGTTAGAGAATTTGAAGGGTTTGCAAATTTTGCAGAATCTTTCAGGTTAAAAAAGGTTCATGGAGATGGACTCTGTTCGTGAAACTTGTAAAACTGTATTATCTCCTGTTTAGCTACGCTTACTGATACACCACAAAGCTATACACGCTATATAGTAACCTGTAGCTGCATCGATGTTACATTACATGAAATACTACAGCTGCTTGAAGTCTTTTCTGATTAAAAATCCCCTCTACTCAAAAATTGCTCTATGCCCTGAACTTTTACATTCTGTCAGCTCTTTCAAGAGACAAAACTCCTTTTCATTACCACATTTCTAGAGTACAATATAAAGACCATTTCTCCTTCTCTTTCAGAACACCAGAACTATAAATCCAGGATTTCAATAAAATCCACAAAGTTTATAGAAAACTTTCAAACAGAAGAGCTGTTTGTTAAGAAATGTTCTCTTTTAAAATGCAACATCTCATAGGCAAATAGCCTTTTAAAAAAACTTATAAAAAATTTGCCCACATTTCTCCGTTCCTTCCCTCTTTATGCTAATAGGGTTTTTAATCATTTGTAGCTTTGCTTACATAATTCTTATCATGAAAGAAAACATTTGGCCATTCAGCTAATCAGATTGGCTAGAAGAGGTTTCACTTGTTTTGCTATTGATAACAAGTATTTTTAAATCTCTGATAATGAAAAGCCATCTATCCATAAAAGAAGGAAATCATTTAAAAACAAAACAAAAAGAATCCAGAGGAGTCAGTACATGCATGTACATGACTTGGGCAGAAGGGGAGCATTTTCTCTAGACCGCCTGGAGCTCGATGGCTATCTTGTGTGTGATATTGATTAAAACAGTCTTCTCTTTTTGATCCTTTGAATATATACGCACCTGTCTTTGGATATATGTGACTCTTCTCTCCCTATTTTTTCAGCCCGTCTTATAGCTGATGTCTTTTTTGGCCTTTTGCAAATGCTCTTTTAGTAAGGGAGGGAACCAACCTTTTCACCAACTCAGTTTCCACTGGCTCATGTAGAACTAGGCTTTACAGAGATGATGGTAAATAACCAGGAACAACTGGGCAGCTGTAACTGCCTTGTGTGTGAGCTTGTTCCTAGTCTCAGTCATCATCAGAAACGCAGCAGTGATTTACCACTCACCTAGGAATAAAGCAAATATTTGCCCATTTTGTTTTGAACCAAACCTCTCTGTTTCAGTTCTGAGAGGCACTGTAGGCACGCTGTCACCAACTGGTCCATTACCAAGGCTTCAGGATGAGCTTCCAAGCCCTAATATACACTTTCTATGAGAAAGGAGTCCCCAGACAAGTTCCACGCACAGTGGAACTGCTCTTCTCCACCAGACAGATCCACCACCCTCCTCAGGGTAAGGGAAGCATCCATAATGAAGCTGAGTGTCGCTGACGAATTATCCCTAGGACAACAAAGTACAGGGTATGTATTTTATTAGGTGATGAGCAGAAGAAGGATAACATCTGGATTCACAGTCCGTCAGGCTAAATCTGTCAAGTGTTCGATTTAAGTTACAGTGTATATGAACAACACCATAACAGTTAAATGGATTCCCATGGCACAAATCCTGATGCAATTTGGAAAATGAAATAGCAATAGTGCAATGGTGTTCACCTTTGACATGAAATGTGTGATGAAGAAAAAAGTCTGTCTGAGAGACAGCATATAGTCAACAGCTGTTTGAGAAAGCAAAACAGTGAGCAGCAGAGATCTCTGGGCTACAAAAAGCTTAAAAACCTGATCAATGGGCTGCAACAACAATGCAAGTGACCTGTACACTGAAAGGCCATCCCTTCATTTCTTAACACCATTCACAGCTTCAATTTAATGGACATGAGGGAGCGCTGACCACATCAACTGAAAGTAACAGCATTAACTGGCTTCACACATCATACGGTCAGTAAGACAGGGTCTGGCTGTGGAAAATGCCAACTCACATACTGCATGCTTTCATCTGCAAACTGCAGAAGGAGTTTTAATGCGCAAATACTTCTAGACAACCAGGCAGATTCTCAGCTAAGGTACCGCAGGTGAGCAGCAGCAGTACTGCAATACCGTATGTATCTATTCTATGTATGATTCTATTGCAATCAAGCTCGGGCAGGATTCCAGGCCATGAGGGGACGGCAGGACTGATCATAGAATCATAGAATCATAGAATGGTTAGGGTTGGAAGGGACCTCAAAGATCATCTACTTCCAATCCCCCTGTCGTGGGCAGGGACACCTTCCACTAGACCAGGTTGCTCAACGCCACATCCAGCCTGGCCTTGAAGACATCCAGGGATGGGGCATCCACAACATCTCTGGGCAACCTGTTCCAGTGCCTCACCACCCTCTCTGTGAAGAATTTCTTCCTGACATCTAATCTAAACCGCCCTGATTTCAATTTATACCCATTACCCCTTGTCCTATCACTACAGGCTCTTGTAAAAAGTCCTCTCCCCGTACCCTTGTAGGCCCCCTTCAGATACTGGAAAGCTGCAATGAGGTCTCCTCGGAGCCTCCTCTTCTCCAGGCTGAACAAGCCCAGTTCTGGAGATGGAGAGGTGTGAGCTTGGAAAACAAAGTGCTTCATGAAACCAGTGCACACTGAACATGCTTGCCTGTATAACGCAGTCAGAATCAATTAACAGGCACTGTAGCCTTCCCATTTCCATCAGTTTTCTTAAGGATTGTGTTGATGAACAGTGCACATACGCGGCCTCAGCTTAACAGAGCTGTATATGCACATAATCAATTTGATTCTGATGGAATATGAAACTTTTAGAGATTTCCTTATATCTTGCGTGTAAGAAAATAACTTTATGAAAATGAGCCCATTTTATTTATGACCCATTTTATTTTGGAGTAAACATGCAGTTTTGTGGAAAAAAAAAAAAGAAAAGTAGTGACACCTGAGCTTTTTCTTCCTAGACTTTTGAGATTAATACAGCTTCCCATTCTGCTGACCTTAATTACTGCCTCTTCCAGGTTCTGCTCACTTCTATTTCACCCAAGCCAATACCTCCACCACTTCCAGGTATCTTTCAGCCTATCTTTGGCTGCCAGAACAGTATTTGGAGCCTTCATACAACATGTCGTTTAAGAATGGCTGCATCTCAGAAGAGATTATCCCCTTGCTGCCACAAACCAAACCTTGATTTTAACAAAAAAAAAAACAACAAAAAAAAAAATTTACAGTCTTAACATAATAGTTTTGGTGAAGGTGGGATTTAGCTCCAACTTACAACCTCCCACCTACAACAGTGAGCTATATTTGCCATGCAGAGTGAAAGGTAGACAGTATTTTAACAAGTCTTATTTCACAAATTAGTGGCTGTTTCAGTGGAACTTTAAGTTCTGTAGTCATATGCATTTGCCAACAGTATGTAAGAAATGCAAATACGATTACAAGATTGATTGAAGAAAGTAAATACCACTCAATAGCAACAGACAGCAAGGTGAGGTGATTTTGTGCCATTCCTCTGTACAATATATGCCCAGTGTTATCCTTCTGTTGATACCACTTTCTACCTGTATGTAGAGAAATCTGACGTGTTTCTGTTTTATTTGAGGGACATGGATGTGAACAGCACAACCACCCAGACATGCTCATTGACAGTAAATACTGCAATAATCTCCAAGCTCCCCCTCACACTCCTGTCCACACAGAGGAGACCCATGGTGACATTTATTCTCCTTCATACCTTTCAGGAGAGCAAATAAAGTTTCTTACTTTACTCAATAGGACAGACACATGTCCAACTTTGCCTTGTTCAAACTCCCACCAGACTCAGGAGGATGTAGTGCAGAAGGCTGGGCATGTCCATCATAAAGAGTGTGGAATATCTGAATTGCCATGACACAAACCTTCTGGCACACTTACAGCTCCACCTGCAGCTCCTATATCCATGACATACGTGACACAACTGGAGAGCTTCAAACTTCCTTCTGTCAAGTGCCTGTCTCAGGCACTTCTGCTCTCCAAGTCACATGAGGCTGTACAAAAGCAAACTGATATTTGAGAGGGCAAGAACAGAAGCTGTGATTGTGTTCCCCCTCCACACACCCTTTTACTGGGAAGGCCTGCAAAATGGAAGGACCACCCAGAGAAGCTGTGGATGCCCCATCCCTGGAAGTGTTCAAGGCCAGGCTGGATGAGGCTTTGAGCAACCTGGTCTAGTGGAAGGTGTCCTGCCCATGGCAGGGGGGTTGGAACTGTATTGTCTTTAACCCAAACCATTCTGCAATTCATTCTATGATTCTATGGTGAGGCAGAAACATTTCTGATCTCTCAAAACTGTGTACTAGAGGGGCAAACCATTTCACTTCCCCACACCCACACCTCTCCACTATTTGAAGTGCCCTGCAAACACCTGGCACACATCCCACCCTTTTTCAAACAATGCAGGGCACAGAATCTGTGGATGTGACACATGCAGCCCTCAGGCCATTTTACAGCCCTAAAAAAAATGATACGAAATTAAGTAATCAGCTCAAATTATACTTTGTTAACAACTTCCAGATGTCAGTAGTGCTCTAGCAAAACCAGAAATTATAAAAAAATAATAACAAAGGTTTAAAAGGTGCTGACCTATATTCAAACAAGAAACATCAGGCATGGGAAACAGAAAGCATCTATTTCTGCCTCCCTCAGACACACAGGCACACCTGCTTTGCTGTTGCTGACAGCAGATAGCTGTGGGCCTCTTCCTGAGAGACATCCTGCATACCACAAACGAGCTGTAGAATATGAACTGTGACCCCCTTCAGCTTTGATAAACTTGTCATTTCTCTCAAGCTTTTCCATCCATCATGCACACCCTTTCTAATGTTTAACTCATTTATATGAAGATCCCTTGAGGGAATTTCACTTCATCTCTGACACTGGTTTAACTGCTGTCAGGTGGAAATAGTGAGTTTTTACACGTGATTAGTTCTGTTTGTAACCACCTAATTTCATTGAACACTTCTGGTTGCTTCTTACTTGTATTCAGTGAGTATGATTTCCTGACATAGTTGTAAGAAGAATCTCACTTTGGAGCTTCCTCACCCTCGGGTGTGCAGAGAAGACTCAGGATAGCAGTTTTTAAGGAATAATTTACTTTTGCATCAAGGACAGAAACTGTAACTTTTTGATTTCTCCCATCATAATAAGCAATTAAAGCAGTAAAAGTTCTCTCTATTCTTTCATTGTTTAGGATGATACTACAATAAAAGAGAGCTACTAAAATAAAACCAACTATTGCCAGAAGTGGAGCTGATCTGAGATTTGAAGGGAGGTGATGTTCTTTTCATTTTTAGATAACACACATTTATCAACTACCAAACACAGCTACCCTGCAGCATCTCCAACACAGTCAAAACCTAACAAATTAAACATTTTGTCAAATGTAAACTAACACTAAGCTCCTACGCATCATCCTCTTTCTCAGACCAAAACACATAAACAAGCAAAATATATCAGATCAGAGTGGCCAGATCAACTTGCATTAACTTCAGGAAAGAAAAAAAACCCAAAACTTCTGGTTATTAATTCCAAGGGAACTTTAGACTTCCATGGGGCTTTTCTAATCATCACTGGAAAACACGAGGATGAAAAGCATTGCATGGGAATGTATATAGTCCACCCCTGCATACATACATATATCTGACATGAGTAGTCTTAAGATAGGAGATGGAAATCTAGGGAATTTATTGCAGCTGATGGATAACATTCTGAAGCATCAGATAGCCTATAGGAAGAAGATCTGTGCTCCTTGATAATGCCTGACACTTCTCTGAGGTTGTCAACGAGCCTTTGGGCCAGGTGTCCCTGAGGGTTGCTGGTGCTGCTATGGAAAAAGAGTACATTCAAGAGGTGGTGAATGTACCAGCAAAACCAGCTCTCAGCTCTTTGGTCTGCAACCACAGGGTGGAAATATCTTGCATCCAGACCCATCTTCTTTTCTCCCTCCAGGAAGGTAGGGAAGGGCTGTAGTTAGAGAAACTTCCAGCTCCATGTTGAGCTACGTGCAAAAATAGGAATAGGCACCCAAACATTCCCTTTATTCTTTGCAGGAAAGACCAGGCTTCATTGGTTCAGGGATTTTTTTTTACCTTTAGGGGAGAATGAGTTTTGCACCATGAAAGGAAACACATACCACAGCCTGAGAACCCCAGCTTTAGGGTAATGATAAGGTTGACACACTAAGCTCTCACAAGTCAGGAAATACCAAGCAGATGACACTTGGCCCTCTGCACTATGCAGATCCCCTTTGACCAGCAGCATGACAACACCAGGGAGTAGACCCTTTGGCTCATCTCTTCCTGTAGTGCTGAACTGATCACTCCAATTCTTTACAAAGGTAGATTCTGTTAAAAAAAAAAAAAAAAAATCCAGGAAAGTCAATACAAAGTAGCCAGATACTATGCAGAGGATGTAAAGAACGTGACTCTGGCCACCACTGCTTGGTTAATTCTACTATTTGTGTATCCTCTGTTACTTCTGTTCAGCCTTGTCTGTAAACAGGTGTCATTCAAGGTTTACTCTCATTTATTATTAAACTTGGTAACAATGGCAGACCAAGAAGGACAAGCAAGAGTGAGGTTTTTCTACCCAAAACATGGTACAAACCCAAAGAGTTTGCAGTCTGCAAACAGGCAAGGCACTGAAGCACTTGGGAAGAAGACATACTAAGGCAGAAAGGTCAACTGTGTGGGGAAGGAGAAGGTTGGAGCAAAATCTGCAGAGGCCAGAGAGAGCCCAGTCAAAAACACGAGTCACAAAGGATGTCAGCTTTGAGCTCCTCTGGGGTCACTCCTGTCAGGTTTCTGCTAGCTCTTTTCTGTGGTTTTTCCTCAGTGCCACATGTATTGTGAATCTGTGATTATCTCATCAGTTACTCTATCAAACCAGCAGTGTTGTGCTTCTGTGGGTTTGCCACCAGCCAACCACCCTGACGCATAGAGTAATCTCTATCAGCAATATTGAAGCCACTGATGTCAGATCTGGCTTTGCTATCCCATAGGAAATACTCTGGCTATCTCACTGCCTTGCATCTCTCCTGCTCTTGTGTCTGGTGAACATAAAACACCGACATTTCAGAAGAGCAGCACTGTATACCTACCCATTTTGCAATTTGAGCTCTCCTTGTTGCCATTTTTCCTTCAGAAATAAATCAATTATCAGTGCATGAATATTGCCTTGTAATTTTATTGCAAACTAATGGAAGTCCATCACCAAGCAATGACAGAACTCTTGCTCTGGGATTCATTCAGCCCCTGGAAAGGGGAAACTTAAACAGAAGAACAATTTACCAAATGAACACTTCTTTCAAAAAATCTTTCCCTTTCTCTCAGAAATGTAATTTATGGAACCTTTCAAGGAGGAAACAAGATGGAAAGATAAAACCTCCTGTACAAAGTTCAGATTTGCAACTAAATCCACTTAGGCTGAAATCCATCAAAAATTTGACATGCTTGAAAACTGCCTTCCCAGGAGGACGAAGACTGAAACATAATCCCATTAAATACAGTGTGGAAAATAACTTGTCTACTTTGTTTTGTCTTGCTTACCAGAATTCTTGTAATAAATGCTGCAAAAAGAAACGGTATGGATACGTGCAACGAAATTAACAGGCCACGTGCTTTCTGCAGGCTGAAACCAAGAGCAGCTCCTGTGTTAAGCTATATTTTCCCTCTTGGCCACACAGCCTGCTCTGAGCTCTCAGCAGTGCTTATGATTAATTAGTGTCAAGGCAAGCCATGCCATTAAGGACACTTGCTTTTTACAGAACTGTATTCCACCTTTCAATAGTTTCTGTTGAGGTTTTTCCCATTTGAGGTTTTTTCTATTTGAGATTTTTCCCATTTGAGGACACATCTGATGGACAATTGAGTGGCAAGTGCTGAAAAAAATGAATGTAGCCAGTTTTATTCCTCCTCCCCTCCAGACTCACACATCTGGGTAGAGAAACAAGGGATTGAGTCCCCTACTTTCAGCCCTCCCCAGAGGGAAGCGAGCAGATCATGCTGCTCTTGCACTCCCTCCGGTGGTGGATCCCTAAAGTGTCACAGAAGACGACAGGTGACCTACCTGCCCCTGGGGATGCTGTGTAATTGTGTATTTCCAACGGAATAGACAGGAGGAGAAATGGAGGAAGATCTGTATAGACCTCCTCCCTGCTTTTTGTCTCACGTCTCTGAAGCCTTTGATGTCTGCCCCCCAAAAGTAAGCCATCCTACAGACGAGAGACAATTTACTAAACATACAGTCAAGGCAGAGTCTTCTTTATTTTCTTTCTTTCCAGTCTTTTCCATTTCTGTACCGTCTTTGTGTCTAAAGACACAAAGGTGTCTTTAGAATTTGTGCTATCCTACACTACAATGTAGCATACTTGGGACCAGGTTTCATTTCTTGGATATCAATTATTTGAAATTTTGACTTCAAAAAGTGACAGTTGCTACATTGACTTTCACTCTAACAGGCACCCCAGTCCACATGATGGCTACTCTCTGGCCTCGAACAGTGCTACACAGGACTACTGGCCGAAAAAGGTGGCACATGGTGACTGCAGCACTTGACAAATACAACCTTACAGAGCCTGGGTCAGCTTCACTGGCATCCCTCTGGCTGCACTGTGGCATCAGTGTGAATGCTGAAGTGAATAAGAACTGATTAAAACACTGATTGAATAATTCTTCACCTACATAGATGGACATGAGGACAAATACACTAACTGAGGCAACTAAACCAGAGCCAGTTAGGAAGCCGTGTTCAACGTGTCCTTACAATACCTGCCTCTGATAGTAACTCTCCTTTAACTCACCTCACCATCCCAAATTGGAATCCAGTGTCTGAATGCCTATAGAAAGTCAAGATGAAGGCAAGCGGACAGCATGGCACACACTCAGCCTCACTCAGAAGAGATTCTCACATTTTAATACCACTGCACTTCTGATAAGCAGCCAATGACATATTTCCACCTTGTCTTCTCCAAAAAAGTTCTAAGCTCTCCCATTAGCAGACAGATGCCCCTGTAAAGAGCAGCACCTAGCAGAGAAAAAGGTTTGGGAATCAGTTCTCTAGGCTGTATGATCTAGATCTCAGGCATAACACACACATTGCGCTCTGTGATACTTCAGGACATGTGGTCTGGTTCAGCAGCATTTCTGTTCACGTAGTCATGTTGCAGTTAAAATAGGGTTAAATGGTTTGTGTGTCCATCAAAATGTCACCCTCCCTTCTCTCTGTTCTTCAACGTAGCAATGAGACTCAGTTGTAGACTTTTACTCAGACTAAACTCCACCACTTCATCGCTTTACTCCAGGTTAGAGCCAGAGAAAGATAATGAAACTAAGTCATTGCCTTCCCTCTCTAACATCCACATGTGCCCACAACCTGCAGGTTGCCATACAGATCATAGTGATTCCATCCTGATTACCATTAAAATGATTCTTTATTTGACATTACGTTCATTTCAAAAAATGTACAGACCTCTTCTCTCTGAATCATTC
>NW_010250999.1:40563-47611 GCF_000690775.1 Eurypyga helias
TTAATACTGAACAAAGGTCAGAATATTGATAAATGTATGATAAATCTAGCCTGGACAAAAGATTGTGGGCACTTTATGGCAGCAATTGTATCCTAAAAATCTGTAGAATACCACATGCAGCAATGGTATAAATAAAGAAAGAGCATTCCAGAGCAATGGAATTTTTCTTTGTTTTCATGTAACTACACTTCAGGTGCTCTAGGACAGAGAGTCAAAGATTTATAGCATATGTAAGACAGCTAATTTGTATACAGTTTAAAAATGAACACCTAAAAGTCATGAAAGTACACTTTTACATCCTCAGAACAAATTTAACACAAAAGAAAAAGATCTTTACTCAGTGACTCAGAAGATGACAAAACAAACAGCCTAAAGTATATAAAGGAAAAAAAGCTAGGTTTTGGATAGGTATGAGGTAAACATTCTTGAGTGAGTTTTCTAGCAGCAATCCAGGGAGAGAGCTGGAATGGGTCGCCTTCAGGAAATGTTTTGTCTTTCCATCCCAAGAAGAATTCTCAGACGTATTCTCTATTAGCCTGTGTTTTCAGCAGCTGATGAAATACTTAGTGGTCATTTTAAAAACTAATGAATTAGAAAGGGGGAAAAAAATTGCTGAAGGGCACTTACTAACTCAGCCAGGCAATTTCTTCTGCAAGGACTGGCTAAAACTTCAGTTTGGGACACTGACTCCACACAAATTTACTTCACAGGTTCTGTGGTAAGACATGACACTACATTAAGTTTGCTTCTTTGTAGACCATTCATAATTTGGTAAAGTCATATTAAGAAAACCTCTGACACTATTACCACACTTATCTAAACAGCAGTCCATATGCTTTTGGGTAGCTTTCACCTCCCCATAACCAAAGTTTGTATCCTTGTATGCCATGCACACCACTGCACTACACCAATGGCTGTAATTCAGACCAATTCCCTATGTAGGTGGGGCAACTAGGCAAAGATCCATGAAGTGAAGGGAAAACTGCAATTATTTATGCTATACCTGCTCTTCTCTGCTCAGTTCTTTTCCTGAAGAGAATTACTAGGCATTGCTTATGGCCAATTTCTTACTACATCTTAAATTATGTCTCCTTTTCCTTTGGCACAAATTATTATGTGTAACATCAGCATATTGTAAACTGTAAGTTTTTCCTGAAGCACTTCTCTTTTCAGGCTCACAGTCAGCGTTGCACTGGGAAGTGTCTTATCTACCACTGCAGATAAAAATGAAGGCAGTGATTATCAATTAATAACCAGAAGTGTATAGAGAAATGTCAACAGAAGCATATCGCATGAGAATATGCAAAGCCATTGAGACCAAAATGACTGACATCACCAGAATTTTATTGTAGAAGAGACAGCAGGGAGGCAGAGGAGGAGAGAGCAGTAGCCACACAGTCAAAACCTATTTTGACTATATTCTTTCTGAAGAAAACATTATAACTTCTCACTGTGAAATGACCTTCACTGCCAATCTTTCATCCGAACTTTATAAAAATCTACCTCAAAATACAGTATTGAATCAAGCAGAAAATTAGGAAACATTTGGGTTTGGATCCTAAAGAAAACACAAAATATTAAGAAATCCATGAGTCCTTTGCAAAATGTAACCTCCATTCACTCTGCAGCTTCCTCAAGAACATGCAAATATGTTCAGATAAAAAATGCTGCTTCTGAACCAAACTCAGACCTTCATTTGCCATTCAAAAATAGGTCTTTGATCCTCACTCTTTCTTACTCAGTTTTTAATTTTCAGGCGCCTCTGCACTTCCTACTCTTGGGCCTGACAGGAAATGGAAGTACCAAAATACCGTGAAAATGGCTGCGCCTGTGGTAAGGATGGTCTGGCTGAAGAAATGGAAACACTAGCGAAGTCCTGACCGAGCCAGATCTTGAAAAGATTTGTAGCCTGATTTTCAAACCAACATGGTTCAGAAAGGTTTTGGATAGCCGCTAAACTTCTGGAGGCTTCTCAAAATGAACCAAACCCAGAGGTTTGCCAACGGTCAAGGAACACGCATGGCTATTCCTCGAGGTATTCAGTGGGCAATAGGGGACAGACGAAAGAATCACAACTGGCCAAAATATGCATGATCTACTTCTTTTTGTTTCCCCTATCCTGCTCTTCCTTCGCCACCCACATTCCCTTCTATCTTCGCTTCCAGTTTTACAAACTTATCGATGTGCAGTCAACCTGCCATCTCCATTGTGTCTTTCACATTATAAGGTACAGTTTATGTTGGCTGCATGCAGAAAAATATCTTCTAGCCCTTGATCAAAAGTTTTGCTGACCGTTTCAATAATAACCCTCACAGGTTTTGGTTTTGTTCCTTCAGTAAGAAGTGTGTTGAGAGTTCATTACAAGGGAGCATTGTTGAAAGAGTTTTATTTTCAGAGCTGATGTACCCTTGGTTGTACCAATGCCCATTTGTAGTAACAATGTTGTTAGGATCTGGAGTCACTTAGAGTTTTATTTATGGTCTTGGGTTTTGAGTCACAATTAGAGTAACTTTTCCAAATGTTTGGGTTTGCAGGCGCCATTCAAACGGGTCCTTAACTTGAAAAGCTTTAATTGTGTTTAGCTTCCCTTTACTGAACTACCTTAGTGGTCCATCTTATATTGGTGAGTGTTGTGGAAGCTATCCAGCGCATTAAATGCTATCAAATACTCGCAAAGCATGTGCCAAGGGAGAAAAAGAAAACAATTGTTCCCTGAAATATTCAGCCTCTGATGAAAGGAACTTTTAACGGGCAGAGGTGTTCATTGCAAGAAGCGATTTCAAGCAAAGTTTCTTCCTTTGTAAATCCAAGATCAATTTTGTACTGAGGAGGACACACAGTTAAGCAACGCTTTGAAAGGATAAAATTAAATAGTTTGTGGTATGTTGTAACTCATCAAGATTTTAAAATAAGAAACACTTGAGTCCTATTGTTTGTACAAGTACATGCACACACACACCACAACTGAGATAAAAGCTAAGCTGATGGTTCCAAAAATACAGCATAAACAATGCCAAAGTAAGTGTGGTGGAAATGCAGTTACCATAAACTTGCTTATTCAAGAAACAAAATGAGCCTTCCTCAAAACATTGTGTTTCAAAACAAAAGTACCTATATCCTCAAGATTCAATTATTTCCCTAATACAATATGCCAATAAGGCTCAGGTCTCATTGGTTTTATACATCCAGAAAGAATGTGTGCAATCTCACAGAGCAGAATAAAAACACAACATTGCAAACACGTTCCAAGAATGTGTTACAAGAATTGCAAGACTGTTACCTGCCTTTCCATAAACAACGTAAAAGGACAAGGCTACTTAAGATATTTTCTGGAATGTAAGAATGTTTTACATTAGTATTTGACACAAGGGGAGGAAAAACCAGGAGCAGCCAAATTGGCTACAGTCCCTCCAGATCTCATGGTTCCTTATGAGACAGCTCTCAGCCTACCTTCCCAGAATGAAAGCCATTGTTCTGTTGCCAATGTTTGTTTATTTGAAATAACAATAAATATAATACTAAATAATGCTTTCCTCCCCCAAGCATCCCTGTGGCTCAGTTAGCAATTCAGAACTGGAATACTATGTTTCCCCTCACTTTGTCTATTATTGCAATATGCTCCTACTCAGGAGACAAGAGTCTAGGAGCAACTTTAGCAATGAGTATTTTTTGATGACAAGAGGCCAAGATTGGTACACACTCAAAGTAGCTTTGGATGATCTCTAACCCAGTGAACCCACAGAAATTTTGAAACTCTTAGGCCCTGCTGCACATCCTGCTTCCCAAATAAAGATGTAGGTGTGCACGAGCCCACCCCTTCTACACTGGCACACAGACAGGGACCAAGTGAGTTCTGGCTCCATCCACGGTTTGGGCAGAGAGGGTCATGTTACAACACTCATACACTCACTTTAGATGTAGCCATGAGGACTAGGGGACCAAACCCTAGGCTGCCTGATGCATCTCAACTATCTGCTGATGGTTCTGATGCACCCATCTGACAGAAACTGCCCTGAAGGCTAGTATCAAGGTCACAGGAAGCCATACGCGCACCAGTCCCTGCAAACCTGCAGTCACAAAAGACTGTTAGGCAAAGACTGTTAGGCAATTAGAAATCTCTTGGAGGTGTTATTTGTGTGAAAACTCTTTAATTTCTTGCTATTGGACTACTGCAAAGCTTCAAACATCCGAAAATCACTTCACCTGAACTATAGATATAGGTTGTTGTTGTTGGGTTTTCTGCTCGAGGGAAATCTAATGTAAAAATGTTATTCCTAATTAAACAAGATACAGCTCTGTAAACTGCTGGGAGTCTTCTCTGAAAGTTATACTAGCTCTGCTGCTGGAGCCAGCAAGGACATAAAGTTAAAACAGCCCAGCAATCTGTTTAGACAGATGAAAAACATAAAGACAGATGCTGATACTCCCCTCCCTGCCCAGTCATCATCCAGTTTGTAGCTTAGAATCCAGAGCTGTTCAAAATCCAGGCATGGAAGAAACACTGATCCATGTATTCATCTTCTGAAAAATGACCTTAACAGTAGAGTGGTTTTTGCTAGAGGGAACTTCAATTTTATTATCACGAGGTTGCCAAGGTTCACCTTATGGCAGAGTTACCACCGTGGTTAAGTAGACTGTACCCCTGATATTACCACCACCTGCAAAGCTCCATATACCCATGACAACTGGGATACCATCAGGGATGGGCACACTCTCCCCATCATCATCCTACAGTTTTTATGAAACTCAGGTCCCTCTGAAACTCAGGTAGCCTCTGGTTATTTATGATAATGTTGGTCTTTCTTTGTTATTCTCTCAACCACAAATAGAAATAAAATCTTCATCTGATGTGTAGAAAAGAATGGTAGTTCTCTACCAACACGAGAGCACAGCAGGTGAAAAATAGTCATATGTTTTCTTGGTCCTTCTACACAGCCTGGGTTTGTTTTTCCTTATAATTATGCAGATACTTACTATCCACGAACATTTGAGAAGGGCACATATGGGAAGGGGTTATATAGTCTGAGAGCTATAAGCAAATTGCCTGCAGGAGTAAGGAATGATTTAGTGCTGTGGTATTTGTTGCTGTAATAGCACTGCTTTACTTTGTTGTTGTTTGAATAGGGAAGTACACAAATAGTAGAAATAAACCCGCCTCATTCAAAGTTTAGTTTTGTGGGAAGATGTAAAAAGAATGTGTGCATGACAGCGTGTATGTTTTTTTCTTCCTATGGCTGTCTGACTGTTCTTTACCAATTTTATGGAAGGATTTCTAAAGTAAGCTAACATTCACACACACTAGCCATCCCTGCAAGAAAAGCACAGGCATAAGAAAAACTAGCATGGGGTCACTACCTACAGTCACCTATAAACGAGGCTAGCTAACCCTACCAAAATGTTCAAGTTTAACTAAGTCCAAAAGCTTAAAGTTTCCAAAGCCATTAACTTTTTGGCAGTAGAACGTGGGGATTCCACCAGCTTTGATTTTTCTGATCATGGTTCATAAAGAGGCACACTACTGTAAGGTAGAGAAATGAAAAATACACACTGTGGATGGGCAAAAGAGGGAACAGAAGGACTTCAGACAACCCTCAGCTAACAGTAAAGTCAAATACATCTGCACAAGTCTATGACATTTCATTTGTAAAGAGTTTGCCCAAGTGCCCCTGGCCAGATTTTTCTTCCCTTTTGAGGCAGGCAACCACTCAATGAATGACAGTTACATTCAGCAGTGATTTATATACATCTATTAAAAGGCTTTGGAATCATTTGAGTCATGTATCATTTAAAAATGATACAACAGCCAAAATAACTTTTACTTTACATTTGGACAAATTAAGTCTTGGTAGCATTTCCAGTTTACTTCCATGATAATATTTAGAACTTTTTTATGTACAGAAGAATAAAACATGTAATTTCTTGTAAATTCTGATTACACGTTTGTGAAACTTTGAATTAAATTGCAATGTCAACCTGTTAACTAGAATAGTATATATCACCTGACAGTCTCAAAGTGCTTCTAATGAGGTTCTTGAAAAGTAGAAGATGAAGTTCACTTGACTTTATTTGTCCCACAATTTCAAATGCCACACTCCATAAAATTCACGGAGCAAACTCATTCCTTTAACGTTTTCAATTAGCAGCTTCTAATCCGCAAATCATTTCCAAAAACAAACAAACAAACAAACAAACAAGCTAGATGAGAAGGCAAAACTTTTCCTGAAGAATTTCAGGTATGAACAGCTCAGCCATCCCCCACTGCTGTTTCTCCTTGCTCAAGAAGCTGTCCCTATCTCCCTCTACTCAAAAAGAAAGGGAAAAAAAAAAAGGAAGGAAAAAGAAAGGAAAAAAAAACCCCTCAGTATTCTTCAGAAATTTTCTGAAAGTCTGAGACAAAAATAGGGTCTATTTCACTTTGCAACTGCCTGTAGCTTTAATATAATAAACTCTAAAGGGCGCAGCCCTCACCAAAACACTTAAAAACAGCTTGAAAGGGGTACTCGCTGCCCGTTATGTTTACTCAAGCACTTGTTTAAAAACACATTTAAGGAAAATGTTTTTATTTCTACAGATTGCATTAATTATAGCATTGCAAACACTGCAAGCTCTGCAACAAGACTGAACTGAGCTATTAGCTGCAAACCTCAGGTCTTGGCTAGAGAAGTGGTTATGGCTTATTTAGCAAGCCTAATGGATTGGCTCACCCATCTCTACGCAGAGTTCCATGTTTAGCATCATGGAGCTTGGAATAGCCAAAGAGGCTTGTTTCACGTCGCTGTATAATTAAAAATAAAGTAAAATCGGCCAACCCAAGCCGGTCCAAAAGCAGACCTCACTGCAGCATTATTTCTCTTCGGGAAAATAAAACCATTAACACAGGCATTAACGCTGGCCCGAGCCCTGCGGAGACCCACGGTAAACTCTCCCCCGCGCTCCCCCCAGAGAAACGCGAAGGGGCGGCGGTGCCGGCTGTGTCCCGCGGAGCTCCCCGCCCCGGCTGGGGGGTCCGTCCTCCGCCCGGAGAGGGGAACAGCCCCCTGTCCGGCAG
>NW_010251000.1:0-27213 GCF_000690775.1 Eurypyga helias
TGATTCTATGATTCTATGAAAAGAGAAAGAAAGTTGATGACCTGCTCTGAAGGCACTGTATAGTATCTAGTGTAACATCCCCAGACTCAATGAGTTTAGGAAAACTATGGAATACAGACAACAGTTGGAAAAGGGAAGTATTACCATCTCTTGAGTATAATGGGTGACAAAGCAAGAAGTAACACAAAAGGAAGGAAGATGAAACAGAGAGAGGAATATGACTGAATGAAATACAGATAAAACTTACACAAAAGTTCTTGAAAGAAGATTCGTAAGGAAAAGATGTGAGAAAACAGGTAAAAGCCAGATGGGAAATACAAGGGGAGGGTGTGAAGAAATAGATGGAAAGCCAAAAAGATTCAGGAAGTGAGTATTGTAGTCAGGGCAACTTCAGCATTAATGTCTGGACAGGCTGCAATCAGAAATGTGAAAAGAAGCAAGTGTATATAGGAAAAGTTTCCCACTCCTGGCGGTGAACAAGGGACAGTGAGGCAAGAACCAATTCTGACAATTTTAAGCAAAAGCATGGAGCTTACTTAATTGCTTGCAATTTCTTTTGCTAAAAGTGGTAAGAGTGATTCCAACAGGAACTACCACTGAAAAGCTGGAGCATGGCAGGGAAATGAGGACACTGGAACCAAGTACAGGTGCAGTAGGCAAGGTAAGAAGGAACAAAATATAACAGTGAGGAGAAATAGTAAATACTATATTAAAGCCCCCAAGAACCTTGCAGATTCTTTATTAGTTTTCCTGTACAAAACCCTTGGAAAATGATAAGCAAGTTCCATCAGCAGGTTTATGGGAGAAAAAGAGACTAGAGTAATATCCAGGATCATTTAAGTGTGCCAAATTCTGTGGAGACCTCTGATTTGCAACACCCCATCAGGCAAGAGATCCATTAGTCAGGACTCTTCCAGCCGTTGGCAGTTCCTAATTAATTTCTAATTAAAATTCTACTTATCTACCTATGGACTATAATTACATTTTTGATAGCATTAGGCTTTTATCAGCATCAGTCACAAATGTGATAGGTGTAGAGATAGATCTGTGGCTGGGCTGGCAAATTTTTATGGTAGTTCTCTTCGCTCCTTCAGAAGACCACCGACAGCTAAACTTAACTGACCCTCAGGCACTGTGGTTCCGTGCTTGGCTGGCCATGCTTTCATCCTGATGCCTGCGGGTTAGCAATTTATCCGCCAGAGCTTGAGGTTTAATTGTTAGCTTGGCTTGAGCAACGCACAATGTTGCTGTCACGGGTATTAAGTGTCTTATCAAACAAAATCTCATTCATCGCGGTGTTGCTTAATATCCCAAAGTGTTTAAAGCCAATGGTTTGGGTTTTTTTTTTTTCATTTCCCCAATGGTTTTTAATTGACTTGTTTGTATAATTTGCAAGTTAAATCAATTCACTGTCCATTTGCCTTGCCAAATCTTTACTGACTACATTAAAAAGCACCTGGCCCAGCAGTACCTCACTGAACATTCCACTGCCCAAGAGCAGCTTTCTACGATGTTTTTTCTACTCTATCATGTAATCATTATTTACACTGCAATAGATTTTCCTATTAGCATACCGCACTTTTTTGCTTTATATGCAGGCTTTAAGAAAAGATATACCCCAAAATGTTTTTGAAGTAGCCTCCATTTGTTAAGTCAGAAATGAATTTTCAGAAGAAATCAGAAAGAAAAAAGTGGACTAGAAGAGGAAGGCTTTTATGGAGGACAAAATAGTGTGATTCTTTTACTAGCCTTCTCAAAGAGGTGTAACAAAACTCCCTAACAATTTTTCCTATATTTATGTGGTGTTCACCAACCTGCAATTCTGCATATCATTTCAGCTCTTTTAATAATATAAAATTCATTGACATTGCATATCTAATGCAATTTTCAGGAAGAGATGTGAAAATGTCCTATTAACTCTTTTTTTCTATTTAATTTTTGTATCACTTTCTGTCAGCTTGGACATTTCCTATTATGAAACATGGTCAAGTACTTCCTATGCATAATATATATACAGTCATCAATGTTTCTATTATTTTCTTCAGATCCTACAGATGAATATCATCTAGGTGTAAATTAGGCAAGCCAAGCCCCATATTGTGAGAGACTAGGCTCCATTTTAAGTACAGTAAAGTAGTTGTTTACTAACCATAATAAACAACTGCGCTGGTTTTGGTTGAACCACAACAAGTCCATAAACAAGGGGGATCAGGAAGAATTTCTCATTTCACAGCAGAAGATTCAAGCAGTGCAGGAAAGGCTTGGGTGCATGTGTTGTGAAGGTAAAAGGACTGGAAGTACTCAGGACGTCCTCCAATCAAAAAAACTTTACACTTAGCCTCTCTGTAAGACTTCCTGTTGATATAAATCCAAATGGGCATTTATCACTTTTCAAAGGGTGGATGAGTTTTATGGGAACCTGCCCTCCAATCCAAGCTCCTACCACCAAGCTCTGCTTTGCTGTTATCAGGTCACATGAACGACCCATTTGGGCTTCCAACACATTATGATTCTGTCCTACAAAATGCAGAATGCAAGGCTTTGGCCTACGGAGAATTCTTAGTGAACTAAATAGAAGATTTATTTTCCTATGACTTTGAAACTCAGAAGCTCTATACAGATTATATTTTCCACATATTTTAGAAAATAATGTCCATAATACATATTAATTTTATTCTAATTCTAATTATTCTAATTCTAGTTCCATAGATCCCCGTCAGACTATGGGATATTGATTTGTGTGTTTATCAGAGGGGGCTAGTGACACAGGTGATCTGTCCTCTGTCTAGCTTAACCCATAACATGGCAGACCTCCAGCTCCTCCTTACCTGGTAAGTCATCTTCATCTTCACTGAAAACATTTGGATTAAAGACAGGCAGGTTAATGTAGTCCATTGAAATCTTCCGCACTTCTGGGAGATATATTGTCATCTGCCTGGGCTGCAGATGCAGCAAACTGGTTTTATATATTACTGGAGAGAGAGTATAACAAGGAAAAAAAAAATCCCGTTACACAAAGAGGATCTAAAGCTAAGAATCATTTCAAAGCAGACAGAAGGGCTATGACTATTTTTATTTAATGTATTAATGAACAAATGCATGTATGGGCCATTCTTAGCTAAACCACTATGTAACACTTTGCATAAACAGGATAAAAGAGATTGTTACCTTCAGCTATTTATCTTTAAATCACAGAATCACAGAATCATAGAATGGTTTGGGTTGGAAGGGACCTTAAAGACCATCTAGTTCCAACCCCCCTGACATGGGCAGGGACACCTTCCACTAGACCAGGTTGCTCAAAGCCACATCCAGCTTTAAATAGAAGCAGCATCTCTGTAGTTAAACAATCTGCAGAAATAATTAATTACTTAATCTATATTCACATCTATTTTTATGGAAGGAAAATAATTTTCCATTCTACTTTTGGAAGTCTTCACCACAGGATGCTACTGACCTACATGAGTTGAGGGCAAAATTGGAATGCTCTCAGCAAGGAAATCCATTGAGGGTTACTACATACAAAGAAACCCCTTCTGGCTCATTACCCCTGGGATCCAAACCGTAGGAGACTGGGAGAATAAAAACCACTTGTGATCTACTCTAGGTGATCCTGCTCTGGCAGGGGGGTTGGACTAGATGATCTCTAGAGGTCCCTTCCAACCCCTACCACTCTGTGAATATTTGAATCAAGTATCATTACACACTTACTCTACACCTACATCCTTCCCTACATACCTGTCACTGATAATGAGGGAATTAGAATGACCTCTGGTCTGAGACAGTAGGGTCATTCTTACACTTTCTTTTGACAGTCACTGCAAACGCAGATGTCAAAAAGTGGTAAATTACTTAAAAAAACCCCAAACCTGAAACAAACCCGAGGGTTTCCAGAACACTTTTTTAAGTAGAAGGTGTCACTGCCCTAATAGCAGTAGCACTGGTTGTCCTTTGCCTGGAGGCTGGGCCAGAGAAGGTCCTCTCTCCAGTAGTTTGGACTCCACATCTTGTCTGATAGTAGTCAGTGTAGCCACACAAGATATCAATCTGACTAATTCTGCACCCAGGACATCATTATGTAGTCCTGACCTAACTACATAAACAAAAATGGATATACAATGGATATACATAAACACAGGAAAAAGTTTTCCAAAGAGCTAGTAAAACTCCCATACTTGTGTTAGTATTTCAGTGCAGAGCTTAGTTCTGCTAAGTGGTACCCTGTTCTTTACTTAGCCTTCTCCCTTTCAACAGGACTATCTAGGGAGAACTGGCCTACCCAGAAAAAGGTCAAAAGACAACTGCCACTATTACTGAAGGCTACAAATTCACTCATGGTCCAGCAAGAGAACCCTATGACAAGGCTATGCACTGACTTGAAGAATCTTGAGCACGATGCAGTAAGACCTTTATAATATTCTTTTTGGTATAATTAGTTGCTAAATGACTATAAAAATCTGAGTTTTAAAAATATTTCTATTACAGTAACTTAAAAGGTAATTTTTTGGTCTCCTTGCACAAATTTTTTTAATTTGTTTTCATTTTGCTCAAATAAACTGTAAAAATAAAGGACAGGGCTTGATTGTTAATTAATCTTTTTATTACAACTGAGACTTAAAATGTTATTGCTCATCTCATTATTGTATTTATAGACTTTAATCTCTTTTAGTCACAGTGAATTCTGTAAAATCTAATTCCTACTATAAGTGTAATGAAAGTAAGCGCATCATTAACAAAGCCTTTTGCCACTTAAAAAGAATCACATGGCGTAAGTTTGTTGCGTTAGAGTTTCACATGTGAAAAACCAAGAGAGTTTACTTTTACCTGCACCAAGGTTAGTTGGTAGGAAAGCAGCCAAACCGACAATTTTAAATTTGGTTCCCCAGATATTAGATGTGACCTGAGCAAGGTAGTTGTGCTGCAAAGCAAAAACACGATCATTTTCACCTAATAAAATCCATATCAAGCTCTAATAAAGAACTGCAGAGCAATCAAGCTAGTGCAAATAATAATACAATTTCAGCTTCACTTGGTTTTATTTTACTGAAACAGCCTAACATATCTGTGTAGCAACTGTTACACCCAGTCACCAAGAAGTCTCATTTTGGTATCTGAAAGTCATCACAAATGATGTACACAAGAGTCACATAGACTGATTAAAGCTGTTGAGGAACTGACCACCATGATGGCCGCTTAGTGAGAACAGGTCTGTTTTCAGACACTTGGTTCTCCTGCACAAGAAGAGAGTGGCTATTCAGTATTTCAGAAAGTAATACACCCTACCCTTTGCTTCTATGCTTACGCATCACTTTATAGAATAATAATTGAGACAGAAATTAATTACCCATAATGACAGACATATTTTTCCTGGAGCTTCCAAAGCACCTTCCCAAACCACTGCCTCCATGGTGATCAAATTAGGGGTCTGAAAGACCAAGAGATTTTTCTCAAAGCCCAAGAGTTACACTGTCAGTATCAGGAGGAGGATCTATGTCTCCTGCCCTACCCAAAGGGCATTTTGGTCCTATCTACTGCTGCTGTGTAACTGATCTAGAATGTTTCAGTGTAAAGGAAAAAGTGAAATCACAGAGGAGAAAAAAAACAACTGAAAAGGAACAAAAATCGCAGGCTGGTATTAATAAAATACGTAACCCAGACAGTTCTACAGTCTCCTAAGTTTCATTTACCCACAGGTCATGAACACCACAAAAAGCACAAAGTGCTAACTCTTAGCCTTCCTTCCAATTAAGGCTGTTTCTTGTTAATATGAAACAGAGGAAATGTGGCCCTCTGAAGCAAGCATTTTCTTATCTGCAATTCTTAACAAAGCAGAGAACTGTGGTGGCATTGAGACAGCTCTGAGAAACCGATGAGGCATTTGCCCGTACGCATTCAAACAGCCAACAACATCACCTAGAGTAAACATGGATTCACGTTAACAGAAGTTAGGAGTGACAGGATTTATCAAACGGTGCCTGATATTCCACTGACACTTTCAAATGCTGAACTGGAAGAAGCAATTCTCTAGTTGTTCCACTTAGTTAATGTAATTAAACGAAAAATTTTTATTGGTGATCACTAGATCTGTATCACATATTGTTACCTCTGTCCAGTAACAATGCGCACAATACCTGAGTAATATCTTCTAAAGGAAACTCTCTTCGGGTTAGGCTTGGTGAACCAATAGAAGGTTTCCTTATTGGTAACCTTGGCGATCTTGAGATCTCCTGCGCAGCTCGTGACATCTTAGGAGATTTGCGAGCTTCTATGTTGATTCTACATAAAGCAATAATCAGAATCATCAATGGGCGTGCAAAAATGCACAAAATTCACGTCTTTGAATGTAAAGATGTAATGAAGACAACTGGTACGGTGTCCTCTAAGTGACTAATGAAAACTGTAGAGTCTACAGGACGGAGAGTTATGGGTGAAATTTAAAGATACATAGGGCCTGACATGTTTGCAGTAACTCAGACTGGCTGCTTTCTGATTCATCTCACAAAGCTTACAGTAGTTCTGCCAGATACAATACATCCTCCACTAATCCATAAAAAGGTGTAGAGCTGAGGTATTTCACCTCCGCAGACTTTGAGCAAAGCCTCAAGAAACGGAAACATGACACTTCAGCTGGCAGAACAGCAAACCAAGGAGCCACAAAATTCATCAGTGGTCTCACTCTAAGCCAAAAGTTACTCCCACTTCCCACTGTATGAAGGGGGTAATGAATAGGAGCTCAAGCACCTGAAAAAGCTCACTTGTAGAAAACATAAGAGCCAAAAGTTACATTTCAAAAGTATGCTCTTAGAAAAACAAGGATGCAAGACAATTGCTCTTCCTGAGCCATTTCAGTTTTAGGCTCAGGAACTGATGGTTCTGTTGTCAAGTACTATTAAACTAAAACTTTGCTATTTCACATGTTATGTTCCCATATAAAGGGATGCGTTTGCTTTGTCTCACACCAGGGCAAGCTCATAATATAAGCTCTTTGAAAGGCTGCAGCTAGAAGGCACTAGGGCCTCAGTCCCGTAACATGAAGCTGGCAGACAGATGTCAGTGCCTACGGGAAGTGAAGCTCTGTGTGGGTGGAGGGGTCTGTCTGTGTATGTAAGGAACATAACGAAGAGCAGGCAGGAAAGCTACCAGATAAATATCTTAGAAGCTTACTTTGCATATTGTTGCAGAAACTCATCAACCTAATGTTTAGGAGCATCTGTTTGTTGAAGCTCCCTTGCAAAGCCACCACAGCAGCAGTGCCACCTATGCCAGGATCTATGCCACCTATGCATGGACTTAGGAATTTGAAAATGCCCCTGGGGAAATAAAGGCTTGAACTAGAGCAGGGACCCCACGCACAAAGGAGGTAGAAACAGATTGTCTGAAGGACAAAACATATGTTTTGGTGGCAGGAGTTTACATGTGGCAGAGTGGTAGGACAGTTTATAAACCCTTTCCTCGAGATTGCTTGGGGAGAAGTGGTGCCCTACTGTTTCTCATTACCTTTCACCCCAGAACCTTCCCCAAAGTCCACCTCAACACCAATCTCTGAGATCACTCCAGAACTTCCCACTCTAAAGAACCTCACTCCTCCAGAAGACTCCTATTTGCCCAAAGGAGTTTGCTTTTAATTTCGTGAAGTGTTGAGACAGTTAAGAGGGAAAGGGAAAGGGAACCTGGGGAAAAAGCAGAAGAGAGACCCAAAAAATGATTACCTGGGGAGTTTGGGTGATTTGCTAGCTCGGCTGATTTTGGGGGATTTCTTTGCTGCCCAGTCATCACTCAGTTCGATATCGCTGGAGTCTGAGCAGTTGCAGCTGTCAATCACAGTGGAAATCAAGCTGTTTCCATAGATTTCATCTATCAAGACAGGCCCCAGAAAATGTAAGCGCTGCTTCAGAAAACTGATACCAATTACAACTATCAGTCATCAGACACATAAATCCAATCCACAGGCAGCATTTGAGATAAAACCATGCAGGAAAAATTAACTGGTTTTCACCCTGCCTAGTATAAACTCCAGATTTCCAGTGGTTCAAACTCAAGTGAACATGATTCAGAGGGATGAAGAGCGTTCAAGTGACTTCAAAACTGAGATTAAAGAGTATTTTCTGCTAATTAGAGATCTATTCTCCATTATTCACAATACAAAGAGTCCCCTTTTGTAAAACAGAAGGTAGCACAGTATGATTTCAGAGGCTTGAGCCTAGGTCACGCTAAAGAGTTTTTCGCATCAGAAAAAAAAATTTGGCTGCCCTTCCATGTTGCATATAGAGATTTTCTTTAACTCTTGAGGATTTAATATCTGAAGTATTTCTAAATTTTTCTTTATACAGAGCAACACTTCAATTCTACCTGCTTTTCCATCTGTTTTAGGATCCATGATGACAAACTCTGGCCGCAACTTGCTGATACGACGTCCTTTCAGAATAGGCACCAGTCCCCCAAGGTATTCCAGGTACAGAGTATAACATGGCCCACCAACCTCTGGGTCATCTTCTGTCCTCTTCATCGTGCAGTGAAGTCGTTCATTACCAGCTGTTGGGTAGCTGACAAAATCTCTCATATTGTTTGGGTCTGGGATAGGAGGCTTAATTAAATGAAGGAAGGAAAGAGAAAGTTTCCTATAGGTTATTGTTCTTTTATTCTGCGGTGACTTAATCCCAACACAACTAGCTGAATTTGACGCCAACTCTAACTTGGAAGGTCAAGATTAGTACAGGTTACTGTGTGAGTTATGCAGGTCTCGCATGCAAGACATAGTGGCTGTGTATTACTCAGGTCAAAAGCAGCTGTAAACAGAAAACTAAAATAGTTACACCAAAGCAGAGGTTGGAACTGTGGCTAGAGCACTGAATTAGGTAACAAACCTGTATTCAAGTCCCAACTCTATTACAAACTTCTCTTTTAATGTGGGTAATACGGTTAAGTCTCAGAATATCTTGCCTCTTGCTGGCCCTCCAAGTGAACTTGGCCACACAGGTTCCCATTCCTGGTTAGTACTGGTACATGCTATGCCATTGTGTCCCAATGCTGTCAGGTCTGGAAGAAGCCTGTACCCTCTTAAATCACTTCCAAGCACACGACCCTTCTCACCAAGGACCTATTTGCATGCAATGTGGAGAAATATGTGCACAAAGCTCAGGGTGGGCTACTTATCCCTGCTTGCCACCACACTGTATCATCCATGAAGAATTCAGTCCTAAAGCAGTTGGACTGCTTTTGTCTAGGACAATACAGCCTGTATGACACAAATACTACTAATGTGTGTAAGTCAACACAGTTTCTTTCAAAATGAAAATAGAAGAAAAAAAAGTAGGGGAAGAAAGGAGCCTCCTTAACCTGGTGAGGTGGATACGGGCTGAGGAGTGATTTGTAATGCAGTCCTCAAGCTGGAGGGGAAAGAGGAATGTATGCAGGGAAGAGGGTGCCTTGCCAGGCACTGGAGGCATGGCTGACAATGTAGGTGGGAGTACATGGAGGGGGGAGAGACAGGGTAAAGTACAAAGCAGTTTTGAGGAGGTGCCAGAAGCATCCATGGAAGAGCAGGGGAACGGAGCTTCTGGGAACCCTGGTTCAGCCTCTCAGCTACGCAGGCCTGTGACTGCTCCTCACCACAGCATGCCCTCTGGAAAGTGACAGAATGACGTGCCCCTGTACTGCCTCTGCCCCTCCGATCCCCATCACGGCTCCCAGTCCTGCTACAGCCAACTGTTGCCTTCATCTCATCCCATCCCACCCCGCCAAGCAAGCGTCACTGATGCTCTAGATAGCTGCAGGGGTGGCTCTGGGACAACATGAAAAGCATCTGGGGAGTAGTTGGCATGCTACAAAGAACTCAGACCCATTAGCCTGTTAAATGCATCTCTAGAGAGCAAGGAGTTATGGTTACAGCAAGGTATTTATTCTCTGTAGTAAATGAAATGTTTTACAGTCACACAAATTGCCCTGATTAGCAGTACCCAGATGGAATGGTGCTGAATCGTTATTTTTTAGGCATAATTTGTTCTCATTTAGGCTGGGCCAACTCCAGTGATTTCAAATTAGTTATTCTAGCAGGTTTAAAAAGGACCTGAAACTGGCTCAAGAGAATGCTGTAACACATACAGAAAAACTACATGACACAAAAATTTATGTTTGAATGTAGGGCATTTACCAGCTAATGCTCTGGTTTACAGGCTGTGATAAAGAGTTTGGAAATTCTGAGATGTGACTGAGGGCAAAACCATGAAACAAAGGCGTTGAGCAGATGGCTCTGCTAGCGGTACAGGAAAAGGCATAGTATCTGGTTTATTTTCCCACAGCACCCCTGCAGCAGTAAGGTTAGCAGAACTCACTGTCAGTAGAAATATTTGGGCAGCCACCACTCTTTTAAGTATAACTTCCCTGGCAATATAAGGGCTCATGTAATAAGTAGGGAGGCAACAGTTTTACCGCTCTGAATCTCTCCTATAACCGTGACACAGTATTATCATCGGTGTGAGCTTTAGTGTCTTTGCAAGTCACCAGCATATTTCATCCTTGGGATGTCCTTGGAAAGGCCACCCCCATGGAATAATGCAGACCAGCATGTGTGAGCCCACTTTTCAGATTTTAATAGGTACCGAACAGATCATTGGGCTCTTAAAGAGGACAAGAATGACACTTAATCAAGCTTTTAAAACTGTAATTATGACAATTATACTATAATTTATCCACTGTCACTTAGGAGCAGCATGGCGGGGGGAACCAAGCAAATTTCCTCGTCCTCACACACATACAGGCGCTTCTTTCCTTTTACCTTGATTGTTGGCATGAAGGCAGTGGTGAGGTACGAGCAGAGCCGAGGGGGCAGGGTCAGTTTGCTGATATCCTTGTCATCCCGCAGACAGCTGGCGATGGTCTGCTGGCACAGCAGCTGCAGACTGGAGACCCTGTGCTCGACTCTGACAACGTACAGTGCAGGTCCAGAAGCCATCAGGAGGCGCGAATCCCTGTGACCCCAACAGATCGAGATGATGGGACGCTGCGTGGAGAGGAAAAGGACACAACTTTCAAAGAGCATATACTTTCTCCGAGATGGCTGCACAGCAAGTGACCACATGAATTCTGCATCGATCAAGTTACCTTAAGTCTTCCAGAAACTTAGAAGTGCACGTTATTGCCCACAAGAAGGGAGAAGACTGTGAACATCTGAAATTATCAATGAACAGTGGCTAATGTTTATACAATGCTTTTTACTCACAAGGCTTAAAGCTCTTCACACAAGGGATTGCCTACTACATTCATTACCTAGATAGGATAACTGACTTTGAGGTCACACAGTGTTAAAAAGCTTTTGATGCCCTAACCAGATGATTTCTTCAGTCCTCTAATCAAGCGTCATCCACCAGTAACGGCTCACGTTTTACAACTGAGAAGTTAAATTACATGCCCAGAGACACTCAGTAAACTAGTGGACAAACCCAATTAGCTTTCTTGTCTTGCACCGAGTCTTCTGCACAGTGTCTCTTTTGTGCTACTCCCAGAGGAAGTGAACTGTGAAAGAGCACCGGGAACAAAACAGAGAATGGCCTTTTGTCTTCTGCTTGTCTGCGCTCAGAAATGTCTAAATTCATGACAGTAAAAACAGAAAGAGTTAGGGGTGACTGGTACTAAGTGTCAGAACACGGAGCAGAGTAACAACAAACAACTCAAACACTGCTTTGGACATTATTCCCTGCTGCGTGAACATTAAGGGTTCATGTGAGAATACTGAGTGGTGCTTGCAAGAAGCTCTCTAAACTCCTGCCCTATCACTATTACTTTTGCTCTTTGTGAGTGTTACTTGCATCCACCTGTCACCTC
Organism: Eurypyga helias; assembly: GCF_000690775.1. Taxonomy (NCBI): domain Eukaryota; kingdom Metazoa; phylum Chordata; class Aves; order Eurypygiformes; family Eurypygidae; genus Eurypyga; species Eurypyga helias. The sequence goes on from NW_010251000.1 coordinate 11,821, forward strand.
ATGCTTTGTGTTACAAAGCATCTGTATTTGCACACGTACACACACTGTATGGAATTTCAACTTCATAGCTGCTATCTCTATACAAATAAACAACACAGAGGAAAGAAGAAACTATCACTCCATGAAGAATACTGTGCAGCAGGGCTGTAATCAGTGAACTACAAAAAATTTACTCCCTCCTGTGAATAGCTCCCTTCTTTTCACAATCTGTGTCAATCAAAAGTTTAAGCAAACGTATTTTTAATCTAAATTATAAACAGTATTTATTGAAAGGTCAGGGTCTCCTTGGAATATCTCTGCTCTTCATAAAATGCACCAAACAAGAATTAACTACACAGAAGATAAAGGTCAAGGCACCATCAGTAGTAACTTCTATCTAGCCCTCTCAAGTAAATACGGTGCCCAGATACCTGGGGTAGATCAGCCCAGAAGTTACTTATCTAGTCTGGGGAGAAACGCTTTCCCTCCAGTTACGAATTCAAGATGCTTAAAAGGTGAGAACCTGGGACAAGTTGTTTTTATGTGAATCATACAAAGCACAATGCAGCTGCACAGAACTGTATCAAAGTATATTATCAAGGGTTGGACAAAACAACATTTTCAGAGGAAGGATCTTCCCAGCTGTGTCATCTATTCCTAGATTTAAATTTCAAGGAAAAGACTGGTTTTAAAGTGGGAGGAATGAAGAAGCTTAATTTTCATTACGTCTAGGCAGCACCACACACACACATGCTTCAACAGAGGCACAAACCTTCAGGCTGACTGATATGCAAATGGAAAGCAGCAAGATGTGAACCTTGTTATTTTCACAGTAATTGCTAAAGGCATTTTGTAGTGGAGAACTTCAGAAGAGTCGAGAAATCCTTTATGTATCATCAGTAATTATTACATGGCTTTTCATAACCATAATCTGTGGGACAGAGCCTTAAATCTGATGAGAGATCGCATAAAGTAACGCTTACTGATTGGTATTTTCATTATTTGAGAGTGTGGCTCAGCCCTCATACTGTCTGGCAGTAACGAGAGAGTTCAAGCTGCTTGCAAAATAAATGCAATTGAAAAGACATTGACAAAAGCTAAATCCTTGCCACATCTACCATATGACAGCCTGAGAAAGGCACCAGTAAAAGTGACCCTCATTTCCCCAAGGGCTGAAATCCAGCACGGGCAGAACTATCTACCTGAGCGTGACCGTGGGATCCGAACCACATCCTTCTGTTCACCTTGCATCAACTAAAGCTCACCTATAATATGGTAAAGGAACAAACACGTAGGTGACAGCACACAAATGTTTATTTACTGGATAGACTGTAACACCAGAAGAGAAGCCTAATATCCCAGCTATCATAATCCAGCACACCAACACAGCCCTACCATGAAGTCTAGTATTGCAGCTCTTATAACCCAGTATGTCACACCCAGACAGTCCTCTCTTCATCCACGCAGAGTCAAATGAAACCACTTCCCTCCTCAGGTTACTGCTGCATGCAGAGCACAGTAGAGATGCAGCTAGCACCAGTCCAAGAACCTCTGTGGTCTTAAACGCATCCCCAAGCAAGAGTTTTTGCAGCAGCTTTGAAACACTGGGTGGGACCTCTCAACGCGGCACTGTGCATCTGGGGAAGAGTGGAAAGTCAAAGTTGAAAGACATTGCCTCACTGCAGGATTTCACCATGCTTTCCCAACAGTCACCACAGTTCTGCCATCTTCTAAACTTCTGAATCTCTGACTCCCTTGTTTACATAAAAATACATAAACATAATACAAATGTGAGTGCTTGCATGTTTAAATACACACATCCCCACCTGCAGGTGTTGTACTGTTTGTAAATCATGCCGTTTCTACTCTTCCATTTGTATATTTAGTCTTCCCACACATCTCACGTGTTTCAACCCTAATATTTTCAATCTCAATTTCAACCCTAATATTTTCAATCTCAATTTCAACCCTAATATTTTCAATCTCAATTTCAACCTTAATATTTTCAATCTCAATTTTAAACTTCTTGTAACGTACTGGTTTGCCTTTGCTTACCAATTCACCAAACACACCTCTCCTTCCTTTCTATGGAATGGTCAGTTCCCTGGTGCTCCTCAAGCCTAATATCCAGCAACATGTCATTTATTGTGAAGGGCTAAGATGTAAGATGAGGTTCAGGGAAAATTAGCCTGTCATTACAGGCTTGGAGAAATAAAAGATCACCTAAATGCCAGATCTGACCTGACCTTTAAATGTACTGCTCCAATAATATTTTTCAATAACTATGCTTCCCACTTTTTCCTTGAAGGACAAGGGATATGAATCAATTACTACAGTAAGGTAGTTATGAGCTGGCCACGGCTTTCCTTCCAAACTCCGCTGAGAAATCCCAACTGAAGTCCAACGTCCAATGCAAATTATTGCTCCTCAGAAAGCATCCACTTATTTTCATTGTTTCAGAAAAAAAAAAGGAAGAAAAAATGTCAGTGATACCTGTAGTGCACCTGTTAGAAAAAACATGCAGATTCTAGCACAGAAGAATTTTTATTCTCCATATTTGCACACTTGTTTTCTTCTCCTAGGAACAAGGAAATGCAGCAACAAATTTAATGTCTAATGAGAATTTCCAATCTCACTCTACATATAGAAAACTCATTCGGTTTTGAAAAATCTCAGCACAAATTGTGAACGACTGAATGAATTTCAGGCTTTAAATACAAACATGCAGGAAAAAATATCTTGGAAAAACCCTTGAACTGCAACATGCAGATATGATTCGGCTTTATGACAATTACACACTGACTGAAAACACATCTCAAAAAGTGGGCAACACGAAACTCTTTGGCCATTTTTTTCAGAGTGGGCTTGAAAGTCAGCTACATCTGCTCAAATCTGTACCCCCAGCTGGGAACACAACTCTCCTTCAAAAAGCATGTGGGAATGGATATTCCTGCTCATCCTCTGTGGTTATTTCTTCTAAGTCACTCATTTGTCTCTCTTACAGGAAAGAACGTATTTTATATACATTTCATCACTGTATGCAGTTCAGTCAATGAAAACACTGTTGAAGCTGATTCATGCCACCAGCCTTGAGCTCAGAGATCCCAAGCCACAGGGCCTGTCTGCTGCTTGCACTAATCCCCTGTCTGCTGGCACTGGGAGTCCCACTGGTAATGAAAGAAAAATGATATTCCAGGGCAGAAAGCCCAGCAACAAGCAGAATTTTTCTCAGAAGAAAGAATCCAACTGCAAAACACTATCCAGTGAATGGTCTGGGTAAGTAAAACTCTGACGTACACTGCTTGCTTTCCCTCACTTTAGACGGCCCATGTGGAGACACACATTTTACCCTCTGCTTTGTTCACAGAGAAACGGGAAGGTGCAACAGCTGCAGTGCCAGCTCTTGAAAATTGTGTGTGCACACCTCCATGCTGCCACAGCATTCATGGACGGCTACTGGAAAGCAGCGTAACTTCATTCTTCTGTTCCCCATATTTACAGTGAGGATAACATTCGCTAGTAAGAATTGATGGTGATAAAAGCCATAAAGACCACAAAATGCCCAGAAATTACCCTGCTGTGGCCTTATACGATTTTTCATGCAGCAAACTCTTATTTGATTTGCAGATATTCCTTATACTCTGTTTTTACAGTAATTTTTCTTTTTCAGATTTGAGTACAACGATGAGATTTCATTTCAGCAGAATGAGTCTATGCTTAGACAAGTGTCTCCATTTTCCAGTCCCAATCATGACTCATTTCTGCAGCAGTGAGAGATGATCTTATGGCCTACACAGAAAACGTCAAGGTCTTTACTGATATCCCAAAGAATGTTTCACCAGCCAGTTCTAAACTGTTGCTCTTGTTTCTCTTTCTGTAAGCAAATAAGCTCTTCTTGAAGCTTTGTTGTCATCCTATAATAACTTCAAAGGGATTAATTTCAAGCAATGGAAATTGAAGGCAATGTTAATTCAGAAGCAACAAACCTGAACACTCTTTGTGAAATAAATGAAGACAAAGTAAGCAAGGTCAGCTCAGCTGGGTAACATAAAAGGCAGCCTCTTCTCTCAAAGCATTTTGATCTGAGTTTAACCTAAAATGGCACCCTGCTCCTCAGGCCTTAGTAAAATAGCTTTTACACAACTACCACGTTTCTGCAGGATCATATAATCTTAAATCTATCCATTCAGATGCCAGGTTGTTTACAACAGAGAAGCAGCCCATGAAATGCTGTGAAGGCTGCTGCTGCAAGTGGGTCTTCTTCTCAAAAGACTCCCAGAAACCTCTCCCGTCAAGATTTAGCCTTTGGTACAGCATTTTGCACTAGTGTTTAAAAATACTAAATGTAAAAATGTAAGCACAGATTTTTTGCACCTAATCTTGTTGCCTATACAGCTGATTTCAGTCCATACGGGGCTCAGTTCACTCTTATCCTCTTCATTGCACTTGATATTTAATCTGTTCTTACACCAGTTATATAGTGGTATAAAATCATAAGATAATATAAATTTACTCTAGGATTGTAAGTGTATAAAAGAGATCAGCATTATGGTTTCTAAATTCACATTCTTGTTCTCTTGGTCATCTCTGGGATATGTAGGAAAGAAAATGATAAAAAGCAAATAAGGAACCAAACTGTAAGCCACAAATTTGAACCATCAGATGGAATAACTTCACAGGTTTGGTAAAGTCGGCAGTTAGGTAATTTTTAAGTAATCCTGCAGGAGACTCCTCTGTTTAAAGTTCAAATGTGAAGATAGGAAGCAGCTGTATCCACTCAGAGGAGGGCTTTATGACAGCAGGTATGACTAGTTGATATAATAAAGACCTGTCTGCACATCAGATGAGAAATTCTGAAATGACAAAACTGGGTTGCAGCATTTCCAGTAAACAATTTTAGCATGAGTGTAAACCAATCTTGAACGAGTTGATTCGTCTCATCCCTGCTTGATGCCAGGAAAGGGTTATGAGGATTTAACAAATAATATAAGAAATTAACATTCTTCCAAAAAAAAATTACAAGCATCAGGGCAGCCAGCTGTCGCGATCACATTTTTAAATGCTGAAAAAGCAAGACCATGAAAAAAAAAAAAGCCAGCTGAAAGAACTGGCTGTATTTTTGGTTCATCACACTGGTGTTTGTGTACACAAGGGTAAGCATAGTAAGAGCTAAGCTTTATAGAAATTGGTGGTATATTTTTGAATAGTTATGAGCTGATCAACAGCCTTTAAGATATGCTGTTTGTTTATAAAATAAGATATACTATTAATAAAATCAAGTCTTTGGAGTCACAGTATAGACCTAGTTTTCATATAATTGCTTCCAGTAAGATAAAGGTGTGGTTTGACTTTCAGAAGTCCCTTCTGAAATCTTTTCATCATTCTTTCAAAGTTCAAAAGAGTCCGATTCTGTGTAGCAGAAGTTCCAGCCCTTACCCATGATTTTTCAGCTCTTTTCACTATATTCTGCAAATATATTCTTGCAGCATGTCAGTCAGGGTGGCTGGCTGAAGTCCCAGAGCAGGGAACAAGTGAGACTGTTACACTATGCTCTGGTTACGAGTGTGATTTTTTTATGCAAAGCTACTGTGTTCATTTGGATACTTCTAAACAGGTGTGATTTCCCTATCCAGGGTTTTAGCCAGCACACTAGGTTTATGAACCAGAAATTCCTACACTGAAGGTAAGAGCTTAAGTGAGGTAATCAAATGAAACCGATGAAGTAATCAAAGAGAGGTAATCAAACAAAACCATACTAAAGCTAGAGGAGATGGATCCATGACAACAATCATCAAGATGAGTAACCTGCAGTACAAAAATCTATTCTACCTTGGGTTTCGTACTGATTTGATGTTAGAGAATGTTCCAGCCAAGTTGCTTATAAATCCTGTGTCAGTTTTAGACTGAGTTTTGTTATAAATGATAAATTTGTTTCCTTAATATCCTATCAAAGACAGGGTAAGACAAACAGCAGAAACAAAAACAATTCAGCAATATGATGTGTGCTTTATCAAAGAATTGGGATACAGGACCACATGGAAGATGAGTTTTGTGTCTGTAATCCCCTATTTTCTATGTTCATTGATGCTTTACTTTTTTGATCTTCATATTCAGAACAATGCTTATTTAGAATAGATGTGCTTTTTCCAGTCACACATTTGCTTGCTTCAGAACAAACAGTTTTAGCAAAAAAGTTCAAGATGAGGAAATTATTTTTCTCTTCTTCTCTCCTCTCTCCTCTTCTCTTCAATAACCAGTGATAAATTTACAAAATCCCATTACATGGATGACTGTCATGGTACAAAAAACTGACTAATTTACTCTGATAAATTTGTCATCAGACAAATCACTGGGACCACAGACTCACTCTGTCATCTTTGCACATACATCTTTAGAGCAGAGGCACAGAATAACAAAGGTTACTAGCAATGTTTTTTGCAACAGCGTTTTTTACCTGGTTTTGTTAGCAAACCAAATACTTGGCAATGTTCTAGCACACCTGTCACTTAGCTGGCAATGCTGCTAGACCAGCAGTCACATACACAGAAGCATAAAGTCCCCATGAGCAGATACAGGTGTCCTGAAAGACCCCCTCACTTCCTCCTGCCGCTGAGTAAACAGAAGTTTAAATGCACTAAATGAAGAGAATAAACACTAACTAATGAGAGGGGTGGCTGTAATTTTAGGCAGGTTTATACACAGTTTTTAATAAACATAAATACATCAGTTTGAATGTTATTTTACCTGGTTTCTCATTTCCTGGAGAAACCAGACTCCATGACTGCGTTATCAATTGGTGTTTGTGTGTGTTCCCCCCCCTTCACTTTCAACCTGGCTTAAAACTTCTGAAGCCGTTGGTTTTTCACCTGAAGTTGACAAAGGGGGAAGAAATCTCCAGGCTGCTAAAATGCTGCAATTTCAGTGAAAATTAGCAGCTGGAAAGAGCAGAGAGCCTCATGATATTTTTAGTGTGAGAAATACGGCAGCATGAACTTGGCAGTTACCTGTTCTGCGTGACCTGTCAGTTGTCCTGTAAGTACTCACATAATGGCAGAATAATTAGCCCTCACATCAGCCACAGCATGTGCTTTCTCCCAGCTGATTAAGTAGAGGAGAGAGAAGAGCCGAAAATATGAAAAGGAGTTGATGGGATAGAGGGAGAACCAGATGGAATGAAGGTATTTGAGGTGACCGGTAACAAAGTGGGGGAGAGAGCAGTAAGAGATGAGCCTGCACACACGCACACCTTAAGGCAACCTGACCCCATCGGTTCCACTGCTCAAACCACAGCTTGAATTCACACCTTGGCACCGAAGCGTTACATGGGTTCAACAGCTAACACGGACATATGGTGTCCTGGTAGTGAAGTAACAGAATGAGGATTGGTTTGTTTTTTACCTGGTCTGGGAATAAGCAACACCGGTATAAATATGTTTTCTCCAGAATCGATCCAGAGAGGAAAGGGCTGTGCTACTCAGCTGGAAGAGCTGTTTAAGACAACAAAGCTGTGTGTACGGGTGAGTCCTTTAGATACCTAAATCAGCATTAGATGTCACTGTACATATTTAGGTTGGCTTTAGAGAACATTATTTTATGCATTACAAAACTAAAGAATTCTATCTAAATTAGAGCGCTAACGTTAATAAGCTCAGGTTAATGCTAAATATAAGCGAACACAAAAGCTTAGCAGCTGGTTTACTACGTCATCCTTTTGTATCCATCCCAGATCAGGGTACTGAAAAAGAAATGATAATAAATGGTATCATCATTTAACATAATTAAGTAAATGCATCTATAGCATTTTCCTTCAGTTTTAGATTTCAAAGCTATTACAGATTAAGTTTCACTAGTACGGTCAGAAATCTGAATGAAGTCATCCCTGTTCCACAGAAAGTGTGAAAAACTGTTGAGTGAGGTTCACCTGAACACAGTGAAACATCAGTGAAGACCTACGAAGCACGTTGTGCTCCTAAGCAGCACAAAACCCATGTGCTGACATTTACTTGTCAAGTAACACGACTGAGGTCACAGTGAAAAGTCTGTACAGAAGTTGGGAACAGAAACAAGACTTTTGGATTTATCCTTCTCCGTCTGATGCCATAAACAGTAACATATTGCATCAGATCCACCGACTGTACATTAGAAAATTGCAGCAGTAATCTTGTGGTTATGACACTGTCCTTGGAATACTTTTGCACAGTTCTTGGCTTTGCTACAACATCAAGCAAGTTATCCTTTTTTTTTTTTTCTCCTCAGTCACTTAACCATAAAACAACAGAATTCTTTCTCTACCTCGTCCGTTACCTTGGTTTTGGGAAACGGACTGTTTCGCATTCTGTGTTTGCACAATAGCTAGCACAATGAGCCTTAGAATCAGATGCATTCCTGGATATCTGCCTTAATGCAAACAATAATTATTTATAGGGCATTTTTATCTACATCGTTACTTCAGAATACATTCAGGCCTCTTTTCACACTGCAGATCTATACCAAAGTGCTGATGTGGGAAAAGCGTGTCAGCGAAGCATTGAGAAGGGACTTAAAACCACCCCCTACCTGCACAGATGTCTCCAGAGTGTAGATATGTTCCCCGCGCACATTGTAGAACTTGACAAGCGCGCTTTTCAACAGGGAACCGTTGCCGAGGTCAACGAGCTGGCTCTGCTTCTCCATGCCTGCTACCGCAAGTAGGTCCCCCTGTGTACACCACTGTACCACCACATCTGAAATCATCACAAAGACAGTTTGCAACAATCACTGGTCAGAATCAGTAGGAACAGTGTTTCCAGCTGCTGCAGAGCAACTTGAACAGCTACATCATGCTCTCAAAGGCTACTTAAGTATTTAGAAACCTAAATCCTTTCACTGAAATAGTAGCAAATATGACACATAGGCACTTCTGAGAATGACTCTTTATTTTGTACATTGCAAATAACGTGTAAAACACGTCTATTTTTCTCTCCCTATGGTGAGTCTAGAATGTAATCAGTGGTTGTTCCTAAGTACAATAATTTATTAGAGATGTTAAAACTGATGTGGAAGTTCCCGTGCACATCTTTGGGGTAAATAACCAGAATTAAGCTAATACACAGATAAACAAACTCACTGACTAAGAGAGCAGCAAAGAGTATTTGTCTCAAAAGGCCTAAGTGCAAAAAACTGGGCATATTTGGCAATGCCTCAAGTCCTCACTGGCTGTGAATGTAACTTTTAGTACCACTCATACTAGAGTTATATTTTAGTGCAACACCGAACTAGAAAGACTTTTGGAATTTTGTCCATAAATACAGACGGCCTCCGTGTCATAGATTTTCTTTTGACACGACTTGTGAAAATCTACTCAGCTGTCTATCAGGAGATTGCCAGAAGCACACAGCTATTGCTTAGTCTCTCATGTACATGGTTATGAATATACATATCAGTTACTTCTCCTACAGGCACCTCATGATGAGGAATGCCCACAGGTTAATTTAGGGATGCTAATTTCAAACCCTTATATCCTCCGGCAATTTGTCACACTGTAACAAGAGCACTAAACCCGTATTTGGTGTTTCTGCTTGTGTTTCAGAGACAGATGTGCATGCGCAAGGAATACTGAGCTAGTCTTTAAACCTTTTTACTTTTAAACCCGAGGCAAAAGGCAGCTACCCTGTGCGGAGACCAAGTGAAGGTAAAGACAAAACTTTTGTGCTCTGGGATGCTCAGTCTGCCAAGAACCTTTTGAAGACATCTGTAGGCGAGAAGCTGTCTTCAAATGGAGAAACTGGAGAGAAATGAGAATTGGCAGGAAGGATCTCAAAATTGTTTCAAGTTGTCAACTTGTCATTTTCAGGGACTTTTATGTGCAATTTAAAATGGTTTTGTATTATTTCCACTTTCTGATACTTCTCATGGGAGTTATGCTTCTGTACATATGAGAGGTAAGACACATGTTCCTTCCTCAAGATAATTTTTCCACAGCTAGGCATTGTATCCTCTTTTTTTTCTTAGTCCTCAGCCCTCTAAGTAGTCCACAGTGGGATTTATTCATCTTTCTTGGAGAGATAGTGATAGGCAGGTTAGAAGTCAGTGAGGCAAGCTGATAAAGTCCACTCTGGTAACTGGATTAACTACACAACTACAAAGTGAAAAAAGTCTCCTTTGGATACTTGTCTTCAGGTACAACTTTTAGGCGATCCCCGCACCAAGAGAAGAAGAGTGATTGCTGTGTCCAGCAGTTTTCCCTCTCTCTCTCCAAACTCCTAGAATCAAGGCTGCTGCGAAGGCAGCAAAGGGCTGGATGTGGGCTGCAGCATTCCCCCAGGACAGCGTGGCTCCACAGCAGGCTTGCACTGCCAACGTGTCTTCAACAATCATCGAACCTTGACGTAAAACAGCTCAGCTGATAACCAGGTCTCAGCGCAAGCACAGAGAGTAGAAATCAGATGTAGGCTTCATCTAGGCTAACAGTCTGCAAGTGAACCAGTGGGTCAGAGCCATCCCTCAAAACTACCTGCCAGCCACTACAGCCATGTGTATCAGCAAACCCTGAGTAGACAGCACTCTAAATGTGCAATAGCTCTGTGGGTAGTAGTTGCAGCTAACTAGTACAACTGGTAGATGCAGTTCAGCAGTTCTGCAGGTAGCAGTGTACTGAGAATCACTGCGTTAAAAAGTGTAAAGGAAGAAAGGATACAACTGAACAGTTCAGGACCTCCACTAGAACCGATAAAACTTCCAGGAGCAATCAAGCTGGATGAAAAGGAGAACTTGTATTTGGGTAATCAAATTCTTATCCAACAGCAAATGTTTTCCTGCATCAATTTAATATGAATGCTCCCAGTAAAATGACAGCTATGCCAAGCTAGGAGAACAGCAAAAATGTATTTGTAATGCTTGAAATAGCTTAATAGTTGCTTGCTTTAAACACACTGAGTAGCCTACAGCAGCCCATAAACATAAGGGCATCTGCTGCAGAGACCACAAAACAATACTTACAGATTTCAAACAGAAACCCGTGAATTAAGACTCGCACACAATACTGAAGACCATCCACTCTCAGCAGAATAGCAAGAAGCTGGAGGGAACGGACACCCTGAACTGGGTGGTTTTGCACACTCTTGCCTGAAACAACAACCAGTCAAATTACAGTCACTTGAAAAAAAATTCTGTAAGAAGGTACAGTAAATGTTTACCTCTCTATGACAGCTATATGCAAAATATTTTCCACTGTTCAGCGGGTAGCTTCAAAACAACAGACGGTGATATCCCAACCACCTTTTCTCTCTGTCTCATACACATTCCCAATCCAACAAGATGTTGCTCATTCTTCTTCTACTGATGTGAATGATGCAGTCCAGTTGACAACTCATAAAGAACATTTCTACTGTAGCTGGTACATTAGTATTTTGCTAGAGGAGAGTGACGTAATTAAGGGATCTTTTTTTCCATTAGCGAAAGTCAATGGGGAAAGAGAAAGAGGACAGACATCCTCAGCATGACAGAGCCCTGCAACTCTGAAGCAAGCATAAGATGGATTTTGTTTCTCCTACTGTTTCCAGCTGAAAGGTAAAGTAGATGACAACTTCCTATCCTGCTTACTATAATTCTGTAGAGATGCTGGTGAATCCCTGGGTATATATCACAAGAGCTTCTCTAAATCGTATCCAGTTTTTCCAGACTTTGGGCATCTTTTCAGCTGAAGAAGTTTTCTGGATCATAGGGATGCCCCGGGATGCTACATTTTGCGCTTCTTGTGTCAGCACAGATGGAAGCAGGAGAGGAAGAGAAATCTCAAAGGCAATTTTTTAACTTCCTAAGACTACCCTATATAGTGCATCACCCACACACTATTGGGCTGGTAAAGGGCAACTTTTCAGCAAAAATATTCCACTGTTACAGAACAGTGAAGAGTCTGTTTCAATAGCTTAATTAATTTATTTTTTTAAACCTAGTGTAAAATTAATTTGTCTGTGGAGATGAAAACGAATCAGTGGAACCTATATTTAAGTATGTGCTTACGTGCTGCGGTGAATTAAAACTTGCCTCCAGGCAAAGCACTGTAAATTGTATTGAGAGTGCTGGCAAAGTAAGGCACTTTTCTGACAGGTAAGAACAGTAAAAAATTTCAATGTGAATTAAAACATTTTACATGAATACTGATCTCACAAACATTCACACACATCACTTAGCAAGACGTAATTAATCAGCGGAATTTTCTTTCTCTCAGAATAACTTGCCTGTTGATAATTAACAATTCTAGCAAGTTTGGAAAACCTGTGGGAGTCAAAGCAGCATTGCGATTCATGCCTGGCTACCAAAGGCATGGGACCTTGTGAATTAAAGACACGAGGGAAGTGTTACGTAGCAGAGGCATTCACACAAAGCAGCCTAAACATATTAGCCCAGGCAGCTGAAAACCAACTCATAGATCAATCTGCTCTATAAAACTGCTGTAACAACAGGACCTCAAAAAATGTAAACATCTATTCAAACCCACAAACTCCCTCCGCCAAGCGCTGCAGGCGTTGCTGCTGGACATGGCAAGATCGGCGGCTGAGTGCTGCTGGGCTGGGAGAGACAGCCCCCAAAACACAATCTACACACTCATGGCTAAAAAGACAAGAGAAGGAGAAGATAGGAAGGGGGTGAAACAGCTTCATTTTGTACCTTTCAACCCTGAGCGGATGATAGTAGGAGACAAGTCGTCATAATTGTTCATTAAACTGATGTCTCCTGACGTGAAGCTGACAGTAAGTAGCGGTTTGGTGTTCTGCACCGGGACCGGGTACGCGGCTGGTCCATCTGCAAAAAACAAGGCTCTGGAGTGAGCTAAAGGCAAGCAACCAGAAGTAATTACATCCAGGCTGAAACACACTGTACTTCAGCCTACTGACATCAGGAGTGGTTCCAAAACTCAACCTCTACCTGCTTATTTCTGCAACGTCTATGGGTGAAAGCAAAGCAGGTTTAGCTTGTTAGTTTCTCTTCTTATGTGAAACCCCAGTGTTTTTACTTTGGATATACTGCAGTAAAAAATGACAAAGTGATTTATGCATGTACTACTATGTTATACAGTGATGGTTTTCAATCCTTCTCCACAGTCCACTCCCCAGTATGTCCACAAATTGAAAGCCAATGCTTTGGAAAGCTTCCTTGGGACCCAAGTTGAAAACCAGTGTAATGAACAATATAATCACATTAAAAGCTATTTGTTAAATACACCTTCTGCTTGGGCAAGTGCTGGGGACTCCTCCCGAAATCACATAGAGACATTCTAAGAACTTCTAAGAGAACATACTGCCCTTTCACAAATTACTGTATTCTAAATGTTAAGAGCTAGGCAGCAGCAGGAAAAGTTCCCTGCCATCCTGCATAACAGGATCCAATGCACTCAAAGGTAGAGATGAGCTCAAATGGATGCCTGGCTTTAAAAACTATTTCTGAGAAGTCTCTGCTCCTCTGGACTTGTTTTTCAGTATTCACTGAAATTCCCTTGTTCAATTACTTAATGACCAGTATCATCATCTGCAGCACTCACTGCTTAACTCTTTTTGTTTACAAGTTCTGACAGGAGATGCTGCTGGCCCCTGATAAAGTGCTCTTCAAAGCCCAATCAGCATCTTTTCAGTTAACAAAAGTGGCATAGCCAGTTAAGAGTGGTATTGCTTTCTGAACTTGTAAAAAAGCTCATCAGAAAGCATTCTGGAGAAAGATGTGTAGTAATCAGCATCTCTGTGTGTATATAATTTGATAAGAAAAACCCATCAAACTTCCAGTCCTTCCTACACATCTGTGTGAGTCAAAGGCTTGTCACCTTTGAGAGGTTTATGCTGCATCTGCTCTAAGGAAAACACAGCATGTTTGGGTAATCATTTAAATAGCTTGTAGGCTTGTAACGAGTCCATCCACCCCCTGACTGACTCAGAAAAAGCTAGTGCATTCGGCTCATTTAAGTTCTCATCTGTGTACTCTGCAACTTCCTCAACCTCCAACTGGAGCTCCAGTATTAAAAAAAAAAAAAAAAAAAAAAGAAAGAAAAATCAATTTATTAATATTGTCCTCTGTCTTGCTTTAGAGGCTTGCTAGGAAATTTGATGTTTGTTTCTTTTCTTAGAAGGTTAAGAAATCCTACCCAGTACCAAAAGTGAGGCATGAAAGCCAAAACAAAACTCAGTTTTAAAAGATACTAACATTTTACCAGATGTTCACATTACCTTTTATCATAATTTGTTAAATATGTGTGTTTATTGTACTGACATATATACACATGATTCTAGAAAAGGCAGAATTTTGGACTGAATCCAAATTAGAGTTTAAACTGCAAGAGTCCTCAATTCAGTCATTCAGATCTGAGATGCAAATTCAGAATTATTTCTAGTGATTCCATACTTAAATTTTTCATTGGACAATCACTGTTATATTAATTTAGTTCTTAATTCAGTTCAGCATTTATACACTGGAACACAGAAACAGCTTACCTATAGACTCTAATAGACTAACCAACAGCATTAACATTACTTCTGTATTAGCATTACTTGAATAAGAAGGATGGGTGGGGCTGACTGTGCATGGATACCTAGGCCTCCGAGGTCTTTCCAACTGATGATTTCCAAAGAGTTTAAAACCAAAACATTTCACTCAATGAGTTACATTTATACTTAAGGGGAGGGAAGGATTTCTTCCTGACCCTCACACTGGCCATGTGCTCTGAAGCATGGGAATTAGTAACTCCAGCCAGTTCCAGTCACCCTTCTTCTACCCTGTGTAACTGCAGGAAAGATTTGCATTTCCAATCCTTCTGTAGAATATATTGAGCTCTGTGTCAAGACTATCAAGGATGGGACTATAATGATGAGCATTCTCTGTTTCATAGCAATTCTTTAAAATTAAAGATGTAGCACTTTCCGCTATGTCTATTACTGGTGCCTTTTGACATGAATCTATACAATATGGAAGTGTTCAAGGCCAGGCTGGATGAGGCTTTGAGCAACCTGGTCTAGTGGAAGGTGTCCCTGCCCGTGGCAGGGGGGTTGGAACTAGATGGTCTTTAAGGTCCCTTCCAACCCAAACCAGTCTGTGATTCTAATAACGCATTAACTTCTATGACTGTACTCTGAGTACCTCCATACATACGGACCATCGCAGTACCACGCATCTGCTTATGACTGAAACCTGATATGCTCCTCTCTAGTGTTTTTCACTCACCCTCACTAAAAACTTTGAGCTTTGTGTTGTTATCTCAATTGTGCAAGCAGAGGCAAAGCAACAGAGATGAGGTATGACCTACAGCAAGTCACACAGCGAGGCTGTGGCAGACCTGGGGATAAACTCACTCTCCCATAGCAGTCCTCTGTTCCACTGTCCATGCTACCTCCACAGGAACACACCATCTTCCGGCCTCTACCAGCTTGAACTGTGGCCATTCCTCCTGGT
>NW_010251000.1:27244-40738 GCF_000690775.1 Eurypyga helias
CAACTCCCTGGCATTCATGATGTCTTCATGAGCACCTTCAAAGCTGAAACAGAAGGATGCGCGCACAACACTACCTTGCGGTGGGGAATAGTCGTCGGAGTCCGTGTCGCTCTCACTGCTGTCCTCCACCAGGAAGCTGGGGTAGTTCCAGGACATGCTGAGGATGCCATCCGACTCATGAAGGAGCACGTGGGCCAGCATTCGGCCATGGCAGTCCATGACGATAACCTGTCCATCAGCAGTGCCAAACAGTACCTGTAAATAACAGAACAGCTCTCAGTTCCTCAAGTGTCAGCCACTGGACCCTCCTTCAAATGGATCTTGCAATTAACTAGCGATGCTGGAAATTAACTGAAAGCAAAGCAATCACAGATGTGAAACGGTGCCACAACAGGACACCGCAACCGAAGTTGTATATAAAGAATGAAGTTAAAGCAGCAGGGTGTAGAGGCACATTCCTAAAATCTGTGAGCAAATAATGTTTCATGGTGCGGTGCATTTTGTTCACCTTAATATGAAACATCACACTTTATTTGAACTTGACCATTACTACAACTAAAGCAAGCTGGCAGAAGGGCTACCACAGGTTCTGCAGTATTCTTCATTATACAGAAACTTCTCAAATTGGTGGTAGAAACCAAGGTATGCATCAGCCACAACAATATCAAAAGGCACAGCTGACAAAAGTGAGGTCTTAGAGATTTCAAACAGCTTATGAGAAATAGAAAGCTGAATAGAGGAGAACAGGTTAGTCAGTTGATGAGCTGAGAGAAGGTAGGAGAATGCCTTCCAAAAACAGGCTAAAAGCAATATGATCAGGTAACTGCAAGTAGATTATTATAGTCCGAGAGGAAGGCAGTATGTTACACATGCAGGAAAAGATGGAGAAGAGCTTCTACCCACCATTTCAAACACAAAATGGATAATGCACGGGTTTTTCTTGCCCCTGAACTACTCCGTAGCCAATGTGTTCTGACTGAAGTCAGACTGACTGGAACCTACAATATCCTTTTTATAAGCGTTTTCTGTCTTGAGGCTTTAAGCAAGTTAAGATTCTGCATACTGTATGAATTTTAGAAAAACATCAGGAAATAAGGATTAATACATCCACAAAGCAATAAACGCATTAGCCAAGGCTGCTGCTGCTATCAAGCAATTTCATGAGGCAAGTATGTTTTAAAGCAAGTTTAAGGCACTCATCAACTTGAGAACTAGGCAACATTAAAAATGAAGCTAAAAGGAAGGTCAAGTTTTATACCTGTCCTTCAGCCTACCACCTATTTCCAGTGCTTCTAAATTCAAGATTCTAACAATTATATGCCTAGATCAAAAATTCATCTAGCCTTGTATCTTACCTCTAACAGTGGTAAAGTGTTTGGGGAAGAGTAAAAGACCAGGATGTGCTGAGCAGGCACCTCTCCTGCACACGCATGTAGCTTCCAGCAAAATATACTGCCTCTTCTTTGATAATTGATAATTTCACTTGGTAACCTTTACATCTCTTAACACTAAAAGACATATAGAATAACTGTTCCCGACTTACACTCCTAATATTGGCCACGTTTTTATAGACCTTTATTATCCAATCTCTTAGTCACGTCTTTTCCAAGCTGAAGAATCCTAGCCTACTTAGGATCTCCCTGTACAGTTGTTGTTCAAAGACTCCAATCACCCTTGTTGACCTCTGCTGTCAGAGGTCTTCCTCTCTATCTTCCTTCCGAGATGTCGTGCTAGACCTGCAGCATTCAAACTGCATATTGTATCAGACTTATACCATAGTACTCACCCAGGAAGCAATTGTCATGGTTGCCCTTTTGAAAGTTTCAGAAAGGAAACATGGCTTCAAAGGTCTCAGTCAAAAAAAAGAAGCACTACCATTTTTTCTATGATCAAGGTGATGATCAGGAAACACAGCCAGTTGTAAGAAAGAATCGCTTACAGAGGAACGCCAGTGACGTCATTGGAATTTTAAGAAAACAAATGGACTTGTTTCATAGTATCAGAAGCAATGAAAAAACAGTATCTGGCTGCCTTACCTGTGATCATTACATGTTACAAATATTTTTGTGTTAAATAGCTGCTGGGTTAAAACAGTGGCTGAAG
Organism: Eurypyga helias; assembly: GCF_000690775.1. Classification (NCBI taxonomy): domain Eukaryota; kingdom Metazoa; phylum Chordata; class Aves; order Eurypygiformes; family Eurypygidae; genus Eurypyga; species Eurypyga helias. The sequence continues at coordinate 29,348 of NW_010251000.1, forward strand.
TTTGCTACAAGCCTCAGACTGCTATTCTTAGATATAAAAGCAAGACCTTGACCTTTGTTCATCTCGCACTCCCTTCACTCTACTCTGCTTCCACTTGTGCCATCCCATTTCCTTTCCCACTGTTCATTATTGCAACTGGTTTTACACACATGATCAGTGCACAGCCACTTTCACTATGTTCAGAACATACCCACTCTCAGGCCTCTACAAAACAAACATTGACAAAGCCAAAATCCTATTGGCTGTCATTGCTAGCTTCTCACACCACTTTCAGCCTACTCCATAGTTTTTTTACTAGTCTCCTAGTAGTTTTAGAACTGCAAAACACCTAGACAGAGGAGGTGAAACTCTCTATTGTTTCTGAAAATAGCAGTGTAAGAGTTCTGCCTCCTCAAACCCTGAAGAGACACTTTATAATTGGGTAGGAACAAACTGTTGGGACTCATCATCCAGAGTTCAGTCTCATCCCAATCTAAAGCTAATTCTTTTGAGTAGCACTGCCCCCAGTTAATTTAAAAATACGAAGTCCTACAGTAATTTCCAATTCAGATCAGAACAGCTGCACGCGAGCATCTTAATTCTTGCACCGGAACCTGAGAGAGCTCTTTAGCAACCTAGAAATGTCAGAGGGCACTTTTCATCTCTTTAACCAGGCTATAGGTTTCAAGGAGCAGCTTTAAGGTTCAGGGTTATTGTAGCAGTACAACCTTTAAGATGAAAGCATTTATCAGGCTGATAGGCCTGCTGGCTGAACTCCTGCTAATGGCGTTATCATCCATAACATTACTCAAGTTATAAATGCCACACTCAAGCTACTTATGTCAGATGAATAAAACTCTCTTGACCTTCAGAAAAAAAGGTTGAGCCACAGGGTATGCCTGAAGGATCCAACAGAGAAATTAAAAGGTGCATTTTAGCAGCCTAAACTCCTATTTTTCAGGTATATGCAGATCTAGGAGGTCTGAGGGAATACTGGAAAAAGGTAATGAGCAAGTCACAGTGGTTTGTTAACCTTTGAATACAAAAGCTAAATGATAATAATAGTAATTAAAAAAATCCCAAGTACTTATTTTGAAGTGGTCTTTGGCCCCTTGTTCTCTTCTTTTTCTGTCTCATCTCGTCTCCTTTCATACTGTTCATTATTTCAACTGTTTTTACATACAGCACCACTTGCAGAATTACATTTGTAGAGTTATGCATAATCTGGTAACAAAATACCTAAAATCACCGAATACATTTACCCAAGTGTGAGTCAGTTACACAACATAAATACAGTATTTCTTTACAAAACGTACAGAATGTAATGAAACCTCCGCTACAGTGAAGCTGTAGCTGATTACCGGTCCTACCGACGCAGGGTAGTATCCAACAGTGCCCCCGTGTTGTATGCTTTGAAGGGAAACTGAGATAAACAGCACTCTGATAATTCAGTTCTCCAAGCGTACCAAGAGCTGAAAGTTGGGTTCAGTCCTGAAACGCAAGTGTCTGGGTTCTCCAAGAAACCCAAACTTGGAGCGATTCCTATTTATTGTAACAAATCTCAATCCCTTCTCTGAAATCTGCTGACCTCTCAGCCTCTGTGGTAACCTGTGAAGCGTTTCATGAGCGAGCTTTGGTAAATAAAAAGGTTTTTCATGCAAAGGTTTTTCAACTAAAAATAGTTGCTAAATTATTATCCATGAAACTATCATGCAAAATTGCATTACACTGCCCTTTATAAAAGATTTTAAAGACTTCAATTAGTCTGAAAGACACCAGTTCTTAAAAGACCAGGTAATCTCCTCTGATTGGGTATTCTGTCTGAAGTATTCATCTTGTGAGGAGATGAGGAGTAGAGCAGCCAAAAAATTCAGTCCAAGAGGTACAACTTCAACCTCTTCAGTGACTTTGCTATGCGTGGATCTGTTGTGCTGAACTGCTGCTACTCCTATAGGATTTGTTGTGATGCCGAAATGCGTTTGGACCGAACACAGCACGAGCAGAAAATGGCTTGGCAGCACCAAGATCAACAGGGCTACAGTGGAGTGACCAAAGACCTGGTGTCCTGAAGGTCCAGCTCAGGAAGCCCACTGCTTCCAATGAGAGCTGTAATTCACAAACAGTGATTTTTTTTTTATTTTTTCTGCACAAAACGCATTTTATTGCTGTTTAATTTAACGTAAGTACATTGAACTCATCAACAGTAAAAATGCTCAAGGTTTATTTATGTTAACTTGAATACACTAGCCCAGTAGGAAAGAAGAAGGTCCTGCCATGTCACCCCATCTGATTATATGCAGTAGCTGAGAAAATTAAATTGTTATGACTTAGGCTGATGAAGCTGCACTGATTTACATCTGCAGGGAACCTAGCCACTGTCCATTCCTGCGTCTTTGCCTGTCTTCACTGTCAAAGAAGCTTTCCAGAAGTACAGCCACTCTGCCTTTTATAATAACCGAGGATAATTCAATCCCAGCAATAATGTATTTAATGACTTGGTGTATATTTAAGGGGTAAAAGGTGGAATTATTTCCAGTCTCAGGTTTTGATTGTACAAACTGAACAGTCACTACTGTTACAGAAAGATATGGACAAAATAAGATGCTCCTTTCATGACATTTGATACTAACACTGAAGGTTTCTAATGTTGCTGCTTAAACAGAACTCAGAGGAAATCTGATCAATACATTTTCAGAACATGGGCCATAATTCCCCATCAGGGCAACGACTGAGGCTTTGAAGCTCAAGTTGAAGTAATAGAAGCTGGACTTGCTATAGTAACTGGAAGAAATATAAAGCCACTGGAGGCTACTTCAGGATAGGACTTCCAGGATGAGAGACTCCAGTATCATGATGTTAGAAGGCTGAAAAAAAGCATCTATCTGCTTTACTCCTGTTGGCCCAGGATTTTTAAAACAGCCTCTCACTTCTTACTAAGAATGTCCATCTGACAACTGAGGGAAGCAAAACAACTCAAAGGCTCCGATAATTAAAACAACACTGAAGATTAATCTAGTAAACCCCATTCCAGTATAATTTGATTATTTAAACCCCAAAATTTTCACAGAAAGACAGAACTCACCTTGTAGGACTACGCAAGGTGCATTAACGGATTGCATTTAAACTCCTGAATACACAGACATATTCTGAAAACTAATGTAATCTGTCATGAAATATCAGGTGTTCTGATCTTCACTAAGCTGTGGCTAAACTCCCAGTAACACCACTGAGCAATTTCTCGAGTTCTCTCTCTTCCTTCTCCCATATGGCAAGTGGCAGCTGGAAGGACAAAGTGACCACAGGAAGTTTTTCCAGGAACTGACTGATCACACCAGAAAGGCAGCGGATTAGATGCATCCTAGAAGACGCTTACTGGACCAGTCCAGTAAACTGAGCTCTACTGGACATGAAATACTCAAGCCTTCTACAGCCCCAAGTAATAGAAATAACAGCATGTAACCTGTAAATGTTGCTATCTCACAACAGGAAATATTTTAAGCAGCAGTATTTTAAAATAAAAAATGATGTAAAACACAGTGTGATATAAAGGCAAACCCACTGTCCCCATTTGTATAAGGCCAATTGGATCCATAGTCTTCCCCTTTGTGGACTGATTCTTGACCAGTTCTTCCCCTGCACTGCTAATCCATTCAAACACAGTAAGTAAAATATGTATTGTTCTGATTTGCTGGGGTTTCCACACCTGCTAAATCATTCACACAGAGGATATATCCCCACTATGCCAAAGCGGCACACGCAGGTATTTCTCAAGAAATCCTAAGGGGGGTCTATTCACACTGGAATGTGTTGTTTTTTTCAGAACTGAATACACCATTTTGGCTAATTTTTTTCTAGCCGTCACTTTTAAGGACACATGCAAAGACTTCCGAAAGACCAGTGAGTCATGACCTCCCTCCGGAGGAAAAGTCCTACCTAGGTCTTTTCAGACCAGTTTACAGGTGTTGCGCTATTCCATTTTCAGTTTTTGCTTTAACAAGTTGCAAGGTGCAGATGTAAACCTTATTTGCACATTTCTTGCATATTCATAAACCCTTTTCTAAATATATTGCAGGAAAACAGTGCTGCCCTTCAAGACTTAGGACAGAGACATAATTATTTCTGCTAGCAGCTAAGTTAGTTCAGATTCAAGATCCTTCATAATCTTTGGATGTACCAGTCGGAAACAGGGACTTGCTGCATTTCAAACTGACCTGTTCCAGGACCCCCTTTAATATCCTCAGACCCAGTGAGGAGTCTCTTAACAGTGACGTTGCAGCTCAGGGCAGAAACGTCATCAGCATCATGTGACCAAGTAAACCATGAATGATCTCACAAAAACGTAAGCTTCTGTTTTTTAACACTCTTCAGGGTTGTACTTCCAAAATCTGAAGGATTCCTCTTCCACTCATCCACTTCGCAAACATTGCTCTTTCGGCATTTTGTCTTACTCTTAGTTTGGCACACATATCTGCTGAAACTCTGCTGCCGTTGCACCAGGTAGTATGAATGCTACTACTAACAGCTTCCCCTGAGTACCTCTGCATTGGCAGCCGCGTTGTCTGACGTTCTGTTTCACTGACATTTCCCCCTTTTCAAAGTTTAGACCTGTCTTTACACTTCTTCCTTCAGCCTCTTCCCCCCAAAGGAAAAAGTCAGCACGGACCCACAGAAATTACATTCTGCAAAAACGCTAGTAAGGCCAATAGCGTTTGCATTGTCAGAAGACGCTGAGCAGTTCCATTTGCCCTGATTCAGCCATCGGGACAAACATTAGTATTCACCACAGGGACCGCCTTCACAGTCATCACCATAATGCCATCACACTAACAGAGATAAATCTGTTTGGCTGATCCCAAACGAACTGATCTATAACATGATTAATATACAAAACGATGGATCAAACTTCTATTTATGCAGGTGGGTGTCTTAGTAACACAGGAAATACTTGGAAAATTATTGCCTTTATATATTTTCATTCATTAGCCTAACAAAAAAGTGCCAGTCTAGCAAAGGCTGACTTAGAACATTTTGCAGTCCATTTAGTTGTGGTATTAGCATTTTGCATTCCTTGTGCTCTTCTTGTTTACTGTTTCTCCATCAGAAAGCAGGAGACAGTGCAGGAGACATCTCTAAGGATACATTAAAAAGTTTGGGTTTTCTCAGTGTCATATTTCTGGCTTTCCTTCTTTTCATCTCAAAATGCAGTCAGAAAGTGAGACAACCAGGGAAAGGGAGACAGCTGCTCTCCTGCTGATTTCATTAAAAATTCAACCACTGTAAAATGATTTCTTGAACTGACACAGAAAGAGACATCACCACAATTCACACACAAGCTCGAGGGGAAAGCATTAGGCTTTCTTAGACTGCCTTTATGTCTGAAAAAACTGAGTTTCTGTTTGCTTTGGACATGAGGAGTTACCAGCCCCACATGTGGATGATACCCCATGAGACCATCCAGCTCAAAAATTCAACCACTGTAAAATGATTTCTTGAACTGACACAGAAAGAGACATCACCACAATTCACACACAAGCTCGAGGGGAAAGCATTAGGCTTTCTTAGACTGCCTTTATGTCTGAAAAAACTGAGTTTCTGTTTGCTTTGGACATGAGGAGTTACCAGCCCCACATGTGGATGATACCCCATGAGACCATCCAGCTCAATGCATATACACACAGCAGTGAAAATCTCATTTGAGACCATTAACTCTTTCAAAAGCAGCACTGGTTTATAGTTACCTGCTTTCATGCTTGTTCACTTCTCTCTTACAAAGTCCACAGGGTCTAGTTAACTACTGCAAAGCTCTCAAATGAGAACACAAAGAAAATACACTGGAGATCATAGAATCACAGACTGGTTTGGGTTGGAAGGGACCTTAAAGACTGTCCAGTTCCAATCCCCCTGCCAGGGGCAGGGACACCTTCCACTAGACCAGGTTGCTCAAAGCCTCATCCAGCCTGGCCTTGAACACTTCCAGGGATGGGGCATCCACAGCTTCTCTGGGCAACCTGTGCCAGTGCCTCACCACCCTCTCCGTGAAGAACTTCTTCCTGGTATCTAATCTAAACCTCCCCACTTTCAATTTAAACCCATTACCATTGTAAATACTGAATGCTAAAACCTGGGGATTCAAACCACACTAGCTTTACTTCTCTCCAAAACAGTGTAACATAGCTGAATGACTGTAAATGAGATATAGCCTTGCACATCACTTCAGGAGTCAAACATGTAAGTAGTCTCAAAACCAGGATCTCAAGCTATACAACTACTCTGGACATGTGAGGATGGAAGCAATTGTCCAGGAGAAGATAAAGTTATTTGAAAGCATTCTGGCAAATCATAGAAAGAGTGATTATTATATGCCCCTGGACTAATTCTTACTTGTGTATTTCCAGACACACACATTTCTATATTCTTTCTTAAGACATTTTTCAAGAAAGCAGCCTATAACAATTAGGTTTTTAAGTGAAGAGTGGCCCTTCTGTAAAATTTTTACTGTTAACAATATGCCTCAGTTTACTTCAGACATGAAGAGAGATGTGAGTTTTTTTAAACTTGTGTCAGGTTTCAAATCACATTTGAAGTAGTATGAAAAATGAACAAAAAGCCAGCAGCTGGAACACCTTATACAGAACACCTTGTGTAGCTTTTAACCCAGACAGGACTCCGAGCCTGGACCATCGAGCTCCCACAGCAGAAGTACTCTGGAACGCTCTTCAAGTAGCATGGTTTTCTCACTAAACTCTGCCAGGAAAGTGCATACACATCTATGAAAACACATATTCTTCACATACATCAAATTACATATACCAACAGAAATTTCTATTGGGTGCTGTTAAGTGAGAAAATGCAGATACAGTTTTACCAACACCCACTCAATCAGGCAAAGAAGTCAGCTGATACATTTTGCAGTCTCCTGCACTGTTCCCAAGCCAGGGTTTAGTTATTTCCTGAAAGTCATGTTGACTGCTGAAGCTAAAATTTCCTTTAGAGTTTTAGAAGTCTGAGAGTTTCTGCTGAGGTTTTGTGGTTTGCCTTTGTGGGTTTTTTTTCCTAATTGAAAATGCTATTACTTGGCATCAAGGATTGCAGTCTTGACCAGTGACAACGCAATACAAAGCAGTTTAGAAGCAATGTCCTTGCTGGTTTGAATTTCATAATACAAAATCAAGAAGCCCCTGGGTTAAGCCACATGCTAAATGGAAGCCTCAACTTCTGCATTCCTCTACCAGGTCTTGGGTGCTGGCAGAGGGGTTATTCAGCATGATCAGGAAATAAGTAGAATGGGTGAGGTGAACTATAACTGAGTCAACATGGAGATAGACTGCGTGTCATGGTTTATGCCCAGCTGGCAACTCAGCACCATGCAGCTCCTCACTCACTTCTCCCTGGCGTCCCTCTCACATCCCAGTCCTCTCTCTGCTTCCTGTTCTCTTCTGCGCTACCACAGTCGCTGACTGGCTCGGCCTTGGCCAGCACAGGTCTGGCTTGGAACTGGGGAAGCTTCCAGCAGCTTCTCACAGCAGCTTCTCAGAGCAGCTATCCCTGTAGCCCCTACCCCCCGCTACCAAACCCCACCACACTGAGTAATAAACTGTTCCTGGAATGAGGCACTGAAAAAGAATTACTATCCTCCTAAAAGCAAGGAAAGCAGGGAAGGATTAATCCCTTTTCAGTTGATGCAGTCGCCAACAATCCCTGAGCATCTGAACACTGACAAGAAACGGCGAGACAAAGAGCAGAGAGCTCAAGTTGAATCCACACAGGATGAAACACTAATGGGAAAGGTTTTAGAGAACAGAGATACTGCTCCCACTTTCCATTGGCATAGTATCTCTCTGTGTCAAATCAATGGAAAGACCATGTGATATCACTTTCCAAAAATATCACCTTTCATCTTAAATTTACTGTGAAACTTGGCCTTGCTTCCCCAGACACGACCTAGTGCAGAAATGCACAAATCTCCAGATCCAATCACTCTAATCCTCCTTCTCTGCACCAAGGTTTCAGACTATTCACAGGCTTGAAAACATCTGACCCAGGTTCAAGACCCCATTTGGCTCCTGGTCCTCTTACTAACTTGCAAAAAATCAATGGATCAAATGCCAGTGGTAATAAAGTTTAAATTAACCACTCTGGCAGCTGTATTTCTTTTGAACTGAAGAGACCACAAAGCTCTGGATGAACCAAAGGGCTCCTGGAGCCGAAGCGTTCTCAGCCAAGTGGCTGTAGCAATGGAATAACACAGACTGTTTCTGAAAAAAGCTGTAATACCCTCACAGTTTGGAAAGTTTTTCCTCTGCAAGAATTACACTTCCACGCACATACCCTTTCCCAACCAACTCAAAATCTGAACGAACAAATTAAAGCAATTTTACGACCTTACATATGACTTCTCCTAAGAGAGCAGCTTCTCAGAGGAGGTGCCATGTTTTCCCCTGAACTGCCTAAAAAGGCAGTGTAAGTATGTGCTCCTACATCGCACAGGTGCACCACAAATCCTCATTTTTATTGTTTGCCCCGTAGCATCACACCACACTTTTCAGAAACACAGTTACAAGTACTCCCTGTCCCATCGAAGTAAAGACTTCAGGCTATATGAGCAAATCTTTCTGTACAAGTGCCAGCAAGGTGAGAGGAGAGGCAAGCAACTCCTTTCTTCCTGCCACTTCCCACACAGAGACTGGTCGTGTTTCTATTTGCACTCAGCTTTACTTTGCCAACTCAAACACCGATGCTCTGAAAATGTAAAGCAGTACTGGGTATAAAAGCACTAAGTGGACACATTAACTGAATAGCACAATGAGTCTTCAGCTCTCCCTCCATCTCCGGTTTGTCACTGCCACTGACATCCTTCCTTTCCTGATGGAGAGGAAGATGTGGGAGAGTGTGCAGAGCTTAACAAACCCCAGATTCTGGTCAACTAAAATAAGACTATTGGGACCCGAATGTCATATTAGATCACAGTAAAGAGTTACAAGTTAAACTACTGAGGGTGATCTGTATGTCCTAGTACACTGTGCATCCAAGGGGATGCAGAAATCCATTCAGCCATTCGCTTTTCACAGTAACAAACATCAAATACCCTGTCTACAATGATGAGCAAAACATTAAAACAGTTGTATTCCTTCTTTCAGACAGAGTCATTAAAGGGAAAATTTCTTTGCAAGATTCATGTGAAACAGTGTTGACATGAAACACTGCAGGAGCTACAGAGAAAAAATGAGCCACGATGCTGTCAGCTCATATACATCCCCCATCTCACAGCCCTCACAACTAGAACAAATAGCACCATCTCGTCAGCCCTCACAGTGTCTTGCCACTACAGGCTGGATGAAGAGCATCAAGGGAGAGATTAGGCAAGGCACAGATGAAGTGAGTGGGAAGAAGAAAGCACACTGAAGCATCACCTCGTTGCTCCCCTCCTTCAATTACCCGCTCAGTAACTGTGCAGTACCAACCAGGGTTTCTGGCAGGAAAAACCTTGTCTGGAATAAACCCACAGAGAGATGGCTCCTGAAGCGGCACACGAGCCTTAGAGGCTCTGAGGAGAACATCCGTGCTCTATATTCTCCCCAAAACTCAATGCAAAGCCTATTAAGCCCTCATCTGAGTATGGAAATCTGCCGCTACTGCTGCTCATTGCTACAGAGAAAAGGAGAGCACAACTGAAAAAAAGCCACAGTGCACCAAGCTACTTAATTCTTCTCCTTCCTTTTTAATGGAAGCTGTATTCTCAGCAGAATGAAGCATGAAAATGAACTTGAGACCAAAAGGCAGAGGAAAAACAATGCTAACAAAACTGTAGACACATCAGGAAAGAAAAAAAAAATTATTTCAGAAATAGCTGCATAATGCAGCTACAAAACAACATAATAAAAAGAGACGGGAGAACGAAAAGCTAACTAGCACTTAAAATTCGCCTTATTTTTTCACCCAAAATCTGTCTGTCAGTATTATGTGTCATCATAAAAACTGTCACCCAGAAAAGAAAACAAAGTGTTACTGGCTTCCAGCACATATAAATACATAAGAATACTAAAGCCGCCACAAAAACATATAGAAATTTGAAGCATATATAAAACCCCACATATTTTGTCTATAAAAGGATGCAGTAGGATAATACAGATTCACGGAACCCTTAGCACAAGCAAGCAGGAATCATTAACTTTAATAGCAAGTCTGCCACAAAGGTTTGAGATGCTTCTAAAAATAGTCCAAATCATTAAATAAAGTTAAGCTGTGGTGGTGTTTGTTTATCTGTTTTATATAACAAGTGGATTTATCTTGAAAGACGACTGAAGTCTCCTTCCCCTGTCCTCTTTGAATTTTAATAGTACTGCTCAGTTATGCAGCATGCAACATTAAAATCCTTATGTGCGATTTAACTATTGTCTGCAGTCCTTGTGCCTTGAATAAACTGCCTAGTTAATGAATGACAATTCTTCAATCCTCAAAAAAGCCTCTCGCCATTTCTCCCAGCAATTTGAGTAATTCGTCCATCAGTGAGAATAAGTCTTTCACTTACTTCTTCCTCAAAGACTGTATCTTACACTGCAACTGTGAGTGCTTCTGGTCATTGTAAATACCTATGTAAGGTCCTTTGGTAGTCTCTGCACCCAGAATGGATAGGGGAAAGATGCATTTTTGTATGTAAAGACACAAAAATACAGACATTCCCTGGCATTTTAAGGGCCCTTTATGTGAACCTGTAAACGTGTAGACATGGTGCTTGAGGACACGGTCTAGTGGGTATAGTAGTGTTGGGTTGATGGTCGGACCAGATGATCTTATAGGCCTTTTCCAACCTTAGTGATTCTGTAAAGATCCCCAATAGGCACAAGAGGTATTCTAAGAAAGACCAAAACAATCGCTTACACTTTCAAACTTTACAGGCTGTATTTTTTTCATTTTGTCCTTCTTTCCCTGCATTCATAATAACTAAGATAAATATTTGCCTTCCCTGTAGTGCCCCAGTCACCTGTTTGTAGTTCCCTTTCATCATTCTGTCAACTCATTAGAAGGCTGTCTTCGAGATTTTCTTCCACACAGAGAGATGTCTGCGCGTAATTAAACTTGATCAGTGTGACTACTGCAACAGCAAGGACTGCCTGAACTGGACGTGCACTACAGCATCTGATTACAACCCGAATGCTAGGGTGAATGGAAGCACAAACTCCTCATTCCAGAGTGGTAGGCAAAAGATGACGTAGGTGAGAAGATGACATCGCGGCCAAAAGAGATACAATATTTTCAAACACAAATTCCTTATTTTTAAGACACACTCCAGAAGCTAGGTAAGGCTACTATTCCTACTTTCGTCTTAGGAGCTGTTCAGAACAACTATTTACCTGAAAAGGTAGTAGTAACTGCACATCATAGTCCACAGATTATAAGGTTGGGGCGGGGGGG
>NW_010251000.1:40756-56521 GCF_000690775.1 Eurypyga helias
GTACTATAATGGATTTATTAGTTGAAATTCCTGCCAGCGATTAAGGCCAGAGCTAAAGCAAGGCACCTGAAAAGCAAGCTCATGAAATGCCTGGTGCCATCGGTAAACATTTACAGCACCTCTTGGGAATTAGCTCTTACCTCCTGGTGAGACTGGTGCCATAGCTCCCACCTCATGGCAGCCACTTGGCACAGCACGGCACCGATCCTATCAGGGCATTGTATTGGGTTTGTATAGCCAGGTTTTGGTGGGGGGACAAGGGGGTGCTAGAGGGGTGGCTTCTTTGAGAAGCCTCTCCTGTGTCTGACAGACTCGCTGCTGGCCAAGGCTGAGCCCCTCAGTGATGATGGTAACAGCTCTGGGATAATGTGTTTAACAAGGGGGGAAAAAATGAAAAGGAGACATTTCAGGCAGAGAGAGAGCAAAATGTGAGAGCAACAGCTCTGCAGACACCCAGGTCAGTGGAGAAGGAGGTGCTCCAGGCCTGGAAGAGGTTCCCCATCAGCCCGTAGTGCAGCCCATGGTGAGGCCGCCTGTGCCCCTGCAGCCATGGAGGGACATGGGGGGGCAGAGCCCTGCCTCCCCACGCCAGAGCAGGTGGATGCCTGAAGGAGGCTGTGACCCTGGGGGAATCCATGCTGGAGCAGGCTGCTCCTGAAGGACTGCACCTCATGGAAAGGACCCACGTTGGAGAAGTTTGTGGAGGACAGTTTCCCATGGAGGGACCCCACACTGAACAGGGGAAGAGTGTGAAGAGTCTTCTCCCTCAGGAAGAAGGAGCGGCAGAGACATGTGATGGACTGACCATAAGCTCCCATTCCCTGTCCCTCTGTGCCACTGGTGGGGAGAAGGTAGAGAAAAGCAGGAGCGAAGGTTGAGCCCACGAAGAAGGGAGGGGGACAGGGAAGGTGTTTTAAGATTTTATTTTAGTTCTCTTCTACTCTGATTCAACTGGTAATAAATTAGTTTTCCCTAAGTTGTTTTGCCTGTGACAGTAATTGCTGAGTGATCCCTCCCTGTCCTTATCTCAATCCATGGTCCTTTTGTTCTATTTCCTCTCCCCTGCCCAGCTGAGGAGGGCAGTGATAGAGTGGCTTTGGTGGGCACCTGGCATCCACAGACAGGGTCAACCCACCACAGGCATGGACAGCATTAAGTGTGTGTTAGGACACAGAACCCACCAGTCTGCACTACTGGAACCCAAAAAGTAGCACGCATCCCCTCCTCCACGCAAAGCTACTCTCTACATCCTGGGCTCCACCCTGAAGCGCGGCAGGCAGGGTGAAGGAGCTGAAGCCTGCTCCTGCTTTGTGCCTGTCAGGCAAAAAGATGCTGAAGCGTCCATGGTTGCCATAGGAGTACGGGCGGCCAGAGCTGGAAGCTGGCAGCGTAGAAACTGCCTTCCTGTACAGCTACTACAAACCACAAAAGATTTTAAAAACCCTAACATACAGGCCTCCTGCACCCTGTGTTTTAAGACAAATTGGTTTCATCTGCTACTAGTCTCACAGGCTTTCTGCCAGTGTCTCCTAAAACCCTGCAGTGTACACAGTGCCTGTTTCTAATGCTGTGCTGCTTTTCCACCGAGAGCAGAATTTTGTATGACCAGACACAGAGCAGGCTGAAACCTGGGGCCTGTACTCACACATTCTCAGTACTAACGCATGTTGCATTGTGTCAGGACCACATACAGTAGGTAAAGTTGTACCCACTAGTACGTAAATCAAATTAGCTAACTTCTTGTATGCCTGTTTTTAAAGGAAGCACAGGAAGCATGCTGTCAAAGTTCACACCTACCTTTTCTCTGTCATGTCCTGGCCAAACGAATCCTGGTCAGTCCCTGAATTTCCACAAATAAAAGCTTTCAACAGCAGAGAAGAGGGGAGAAAAACAGAAATGGGCTCTTACAGCTGTCAGAAAAGTCCAATAGTTTACACTAGCTGAGATGCAAGGAACAAGTATAGATTAACAGCACCTCTTGGGATATCCAGGAATCAAAAATATATTAATTCATTTTCATCAAGGCTTCCCTCTACTGAAGAGTGATTTCCTTCCGACTCCCTTCTCACACATAAGAACAGAAACAACCCCAGTGAAGTCTAGGGAATTACACTATACTGCTATAAAGAAGAGGATAATCAGACCCCTCTACAGTTCTCTCTCAGTCCTCTGACACTGTGCCTTTCTCTTTTCATCGTGAACAGAGATAAGCCTCTTCAATAGGTAAATATGGGAGGAGGAGAAGGGAGAGGATGGCCCAAGGGCAGCAGAAGTTGATAGAAAAATGTCACTAGGAGCTGAGCAAGCACACAGGACGGGACATGATGCACCGGAAAGATATTTTATATGACTTGTGGGCTTTGGAAAAATCCTCTATTAGTTTTTGACTTTGCTTCTATAATTACAAATAAAACCTTTGGCTAGACAAGCTAGAAGAAACTCAAGTTTTTCTTACTTGGGAAGTCAATCAATCTACCTGGTATGTACACTCCCTCCCTTCAAACAAGCATGGTATGACACCACAGAACTGTCTCCAGACAGGGTATCCTCCAATATTTCAAGTTTACTTTTCATCCCTACATGAGCCTTCTCACCAGGAAATACTCCACATGACCCCAAGGCTCTACTACAGCCTCTTGTAGCCCTGGGAAAAAAAAAGAAATCAAAAAAAGAGAAAGGAAGGTCACACCCTCGAGTGATCCCATTTGTCCAAGTTTAACCTAAGTGTGGCACTCTGCCCCAGATACAGAGGACTCAGTCCTGCAAAGCCTCCCTATTGTGTGTATTTGTTTATTACCTTCAAGAGGCCATGGACACAACAGGGCTCTATGCCCTGGCCAGACACATGCTCTCATTATAGTGTACAGGAGCAGTAAACAACTAAATGAGCAGGTCTACAGAAACACAATGGAAGAGAGAAAATTAACTTCCAGTCCTCTAAAATAAACATGCAGGAGGAAAGTGAAAAGGCCTAAGATTTAAATGAGCTGAAGAAGCCCATAGCTTCAAGTTCAGTCTCAAAACCTGGGTGTGAATTGCAGTAAACATCTTCCAATGACCTTCACAAGGAGGTCATCTGACGACATACACTGAAGTAAGGGCCGCACTCAACTAGATCGTACCAACTGTCCTATGATTCACAGTAAGTTTGTTCCCAGCACACAAGGAGAGCTCAAGAAATTCTGAGGAACAACAAAGCCACAAGAAGAATGATACCACACTCTTCCTGAAAGAAAATGCAGCACAGTTGCACCTAGTATTAATAAAATCAGCCAATAACTTCCTCAGGGCAAAGCACATACCAAGTGAGTTAAAGGATACAAATACATGCACTCTTCTTCTGCGAGATTATACTCCACCCTGGCCATCTCTCCAGCTGTCATCACGTCCCTACACTCTCAAAAGACTTTGGGAAGCAGTAGTCACGGAGTTTCAACCACAGGTGTCATCAGGAGCTACCTCAGGTGCTTTACTTACAACCCTGTTTCAAAGCACAGCGAGAAAAACCCAGAGCCATACATGCTCTGTCAAACAAGAAGATGGTTGGCAATACTGTAGCTGCAGACATTTCTTGCCTCCAACAGAAAGATGGTGGTAGGAAATTACCCTGCTCTTGCAGGACTGCTGCGGAGCCCTGGAGTGGTGCAGCTGAGGTGATAGCCTACTGGTGCTGAACAGACGGGAGAAAAGAGGGAAAATGAATCTTGAAGTAAAGAGGAGGATGCACGCAGCGGAGGGCTGAGGGAGAAAGTTAAGAGAAGTGAAGAATGTGGTGAACAGACAGGCTGTATTGAGCAAATTTTTATCAGTACAAAAGAAAACTGATACTTAATACTACATTCCCCATGGAATCAAAGTTAATTGGGTTAAAGGTTATGGGACCAGGGAGTCTAACATTTTCCAGGGATACTTTCACTAACAATATTCATGGTGATGGAGAGGTGACAAAAAGAGTAGTATGAAAATATGAATTTAAAGTTTGGCATTTATCTTTCACTCACTGTATTGACAAGTAGATTACAACAGGCAATAGAGAAGATGCTGAAACTAGACTAGAATAATACTTTGTTCTCGTTTGCACAGATACAAATCAGGAGAGAAATTAGGTAAGGAAATAAGCTAGTAAGGGTATCCATTCCTGTATGTGTTTATGAGGTGTAATATATGTAATATCCTTTTCCTCTCCAATTACCTATTTTTAGTTTGAAGTGAGCATAGGCTCTTGCCTAGAACGTCAGTGAGTTGTATTTCCTTGTGCCTCCAGAGACACGTATGTCTAAATGCATGTTAGAAGATCGCTTCTTTCCTCCAGCTCTGGAGAACAGAACAAAGATCCATCACCAATTAACACGCAAAACCCATAGTTAGGAGAACAATGAAATGCAACATCAAGCTCACGGCTGATTTTGGTCTCTATTTCAGCAAGTCTGTCAGCAGCAGTGTCTTGTAACACAAGCAAATGATTTTCACCTACCTGAAATTGGCCATTATGTTCGAATTCACTTATCTGGACATAAAAACAGTGTTTGTTTTCTGGAATAAGCTCTTATGTAGCATCCAGATTAGAAAGTACATACATAGTGGCTAAAATTAATTAAAGGCAGTCAATCATCCCAAATTAAACACTCAAGTGAAGATATTTCCAAATACAGCAGCAATAACCGAGTACCTCACAAATGGGGTAGCCTCATGTTAAAAACATAAGAGTGAGAGCTATTAGATCTTAGTTTCCCCTCCTACTTCTGCTGCTTGTCTTTTGCTCTTGATCTTGAGTAAAGTATTTATTCTCAAGACTTACATTTCCCCAGATTCAGAGGCAGTTACACTCCCTGACTTTACAGAGCAGTGTTGCAATAATTAATTCATTATGCTTTGCAGAGCACTCTAAAATTATTAGATGCTGCTGCAGAAATGCCTAATATTAGTGGTAATCTATTACGCTACCATTTCTTAAAATAACTCTATCTGGTATGGATTTATAGTATTCTAAATTCAAGTCAGAGGTACCGTAAGTCTTGGACCAGTACCTTTTCATGGCAGTGTAAACAGAAGGAAAATAATCCAGTTGTGTTCATAACGCAGTTTCTCTTTGCATTGTTCTACCCCCGTAATTTCTTTCAGTACCCTATTACACACACGTTAACCATAACAACAGCAAGCACGTGGAAGGAAAGACCATTCCAGTAAACTCCACAGTAAATGGCAAAGGGTCGTTGTAAGTTCTGCAAATGAAACGTATGGGCTAGCTCAAGCCCCGCTATAAACAGTGACATGACCAACATCATATGCTTCAATGGAAAAATAGTAAAGCAGGATTTTTTAACTGGCTTTTTCAAAGCTCAGCAAGTTTTTGACTCAACAGTTGAAAAGGGCGGCCTTCTTTTAAATTAGGTTGTTTGCATAAGGCTGAGAGGTGTCTCTGATACTCAGAATAAACTGGATCCATTTGCTCATGTGATAACCATACCTGTCACTGAAACTGCTTTTGCTGCAAGTGCAGACTGGACAGCGCTATACAGAAACGAACCATCAGAATTTTACTAGTCTGGGCTGTATCTCTGCTCAGATCTGTGCCAAATTTATTGACACAGCTGTATTTTCAAGACAGCTGTGTCAATAAATTAGGGGTACAGTTACAGATTCCCCTCTCAAACAGCTAACTTTGAGTAAGACTATGTGAATCAGGGTGAAAAGCGATGATAGGTAACTTGGTACGTTATCATATTTGCCTAACGCCAATGACAGGATAAATCAAATTTTTGTTATCTGTGGGAGCACCAGTTTTGAGGGAAACTGTTCTTACAAAGTGACCACATTATTTAATGACTTTTTAAGAGGAGTATTCTACAGTATAGTGAAGCAATACAATTAATACCTCTAAAATCTCCGTTACCTGTTGGTCATCTGGAGTCCATATGCCACAGGTGATCTGACTCTCCAAGTTTATTTCTGAAGACCAGTGTCTTTGTCCACTGACTGAACCAACCAGCACAAATCCGTCTCTGTAGGAGATAAGTGCTTGAGTCCCATCATGGCTCCATGTAAAATCGCTTACCTTAACATATCAAAAGAAAATAGATGTATTAGACATGCAGTAATTTGTAGTTGTTTTAATAAAAGATAGCACTGCACAGAACTAGACAGGGCACCTATTAGCCCAGTTGTAGTTCTGATCTCACAGCTATTGGATAAAACAACTGTCCCTGTCGTGTCTTTGTGACAATTCTTGCACGTTTCTTTCAATAAAGAAATGTTTCGTTGTCTCCTGTGCTTTTCAAGAGGTATAAACCACCACTCACTGTCCCCTTCATTTTGCCTCTCAGGACTCGATCGCGCTCGACTGCAGAGAAAACATGCACACCAACCTGTGCCCCCCGATCATTCACAAGCTCCACAGACCATCTGCCTTCGTATTGTATCCAAACAAATATTCCTCCGTCTGCATCGCAGGTTGCTAATTTCTGGAATGGTTCGTTCCATCTCACCAGCACAACCTTAGGAGATTACAAACAAAACCAGCGTTACCAAAACCACGTGTTATGCTAACAACTATTTAACAAGAACCAGTTAAACAATACTGAAACACAAACATCACTGCATTTAAATCCTAAAGAAGACGTACAAAACCGCGATTTTCAGCACAGCATTAGGCACCTCTCAAGAACAGCTGGAATTGTTTTGTCGTGGCTGGCAGGGAATGCACCATCCCTCACCATCAGGCCTCTCTGGAAGGTGCTGCCTGCTTCCAACACAAACATGCTGTACACTGCAACGCAGGATTTCATTACAGAAGCAGCAAACAGGAGGCCCCGCACACACCATCCAACACTCTCTCAAATTATTTCCCCCGCTGTAATCTCACAGACTGTCAGACTCTGTCAAATCATCACCTCTTACTGACTTCAAATGAAGTTGCATGCACCAGTATCAGTTTGAATTTGAATACTCTTATCAACAGTGACATGAAAAAAAACAAACTAGAGTCCAAATTATTAAAAAATGGACATTTCATAGTAAAGTGGCTTTGCTACCGAGTGCAGAAGGAATACAAAGCAGTTTCAGGCTCTTTCTGCATTAGAACTATCTGGGATTTTCTGGAGAATATAATCAAGTCTAAACCTACAAAATTGCTCCCTCACTTCTATTTAGTATCAATTTAACAAATACAGTATCTCTTGAGATCTCAGTAGAAAACTGAATAAAGCATGTCAGCCTAGTGCTTGAAGCAGAAATCAGCAGTAAATCCATTTACCTCCTGTGAGTGACTTTTTCTTAGAAACTTTTTTTCCAAATTAGTACCATTTCAGAAACATACAGAAGCACATGGGATCCTTACATTCGTACACGAGAAGATTCCCCCCAATTATTTTACTGAGACATCATATGCAAAGAAGACACATATTAAATAGTCTATCAGCAGAGTGTTATTTTAACTCCTTAATGGGCATCCAGCTCTAATGATGCTTTTTCATAAACCTAAATAGATAATTAATCATCTAAAAGAGACAGGAAGAGGAGATTTCCTGAAGTATATTTTGCTGTTTACAGAAATGGACCGATCCTCCTACACATTCCAGTCCTAAGAAGAGCTCTGAGTAGACAGACCCTTCACATTTTAGAACGAAACCATTTTCCAAATTAGGATATCAATATGCATACCTGAAACCTAAACCTGACAGCTGGAGAAGGATGACCTTACACTTGTTTAGGGAGTGCTACGCTTACTCACAGAGCGTCAAGGGTCAGAACCGCAGAACGTGTGCATCAGTGGAGCTTGCCACCCTGAAGCATCAACCCTCGAACAACGAAACAATCACGAGAAAACTGTTTCATCGTGCGTATGTAAAGATTATGGGGAGAAGTGAGTCTGACAAACCACCTCTCTCTTGTTATGCAGCTAAGAAGAATCCCTTTGAGATTTTGTGGAAAAACGCTTGCTTCTACTTGATTATAACCTTGCAGCTGCACTCCACGTCGCTAGTCCTGTCTCCGGTCGAGTAGGTTATATCACACAATACTTTATGCTTTATTGGAAGTGCAGTAAATGTAATATTCCATCACTGTAATACAAGTGGCTGTACTCTGGTAGAGGTTTCACCCTGTCCCTTCCATCCGAACAAGAGCAGCTCAGATTTGTCAGAATTTTGTTTTCTTCTTGGTGTAATGGCCACGCACGGAGCCATCGCTTCATCCACCTCCAGGCAAAATGCAACAACAGAACTGTACTTGCCAGTAATGCCTAACAGTATCATGAAAGAAGAGAAGAAAACCCCAAGGAAAACACTGAAAAATCTTCATCTTTAGCTGCTATGGCTAAGGATGAGTATTAATAGAGTGGAGGGTACTTACCACCACTGAAAAACAGACCGTTAACGCTTACACATGGCTGATGTTGGAAGATTCATAGATTATGCAGAATAAATTGCCAGAGAAAATTTAGGAACAAAAGACAAAACTAATTGTTCAAATAATATGTGTTTTAGCTAACACCATCAAAGGTGCTAATACCTGTCTTAAAATTGCCCTGTTTTGTCTCGCAAAGATTTGAGACAAGCGTATGATTTTACATGTCAGAGATACCAGCTGACTTGATAGAAAAGATGGGCAAAATGACAACAGTTACCTCGATGTGGTTCGCCTCCTTTCTTTTTTAAATAGGAATCTTGTTAAAACTTGAGGATAACTTTTGATTCAAATTCTGCACAACCTGGCTTTTGTCTGGATCTCCTAAAACATCCAAGGGTACGTTTGAATGTAAACTAGATTAACTAGAAACTCTCTCCCAACCATCCCAGTTAGATACTGTGCTGGTTTTAGCTGGGATAGTTAATTTTCTTCACAGTAGCTGGTATGAGGCTGTGTTTGGGATTTGCCCTGAGAAGAATGTTGGTAAGACTAATGTTTTTAGTTGTTGCTAAGGAGTGTTAGTACCAATTCAAGGACTTTTTCTGACACTTCACCTGTGTTCCCAAATTCTTCTCTACAAGAAGCTGGGAGGTGACACAGTCCAGACAGCTGACCCAAACAGACATTTCATGCCATTAAATGTCATGCTTGGTATATAAGTTGGGGGAGTTGGCTGTGGTGGTGGAAATTGCTCCTCGAACACTGGCTGGGCATTGTTTGGCCAGTGGTAAGTGGTTGTATCATTTTGTTTTCCTTCCCTTTTTCCTTTTTTTTTTTAAACATATGATTATCATTAGTAGCAGTAGTAGTATTTTCATTATTTATTATTATTAGTAGTAATATCATTACTTTATGTCATTTACTTTCAATTATTAAACTGTTCTTATCTCAACCCAAAAGTTCTCCTGTCTTTTTTTCTCTGATCCTCTCCCCCATCCCACTGGGGGAGGAAGGAGATGGGCAAGTGGCTGTGTGATGCTTGGTTGCTTACTAGTCTAAGCCACAACAGATAAAAATTAGTAACTTCCAAAATAAAATTACTGCTTTATAATCACAAACGTAAGTGAGGCAATTAATTTATATGCCTTCTGATAACATCCACATAAGGAAGCAGATTTGTAATTTGAAAATTCAGCTGCTTTAAACACAGAGCAGATGTTATCGTTTTATGAGGTCATTTTAAAGATGCTTCCATCATTTACATTTAACATCAGACTACGGGGGTGCTGAGTCCACAGCTGCTTTGAGTGTTTCCAATTTCCTTTTAGAGACCTAACATACTGAAGCAGAGATAAAGAAAGGAAGAAGGATTGCCCTCGGTATCAAAGAGACTCTTGGCATTTATGTTGGTTAAAATGTAAAGCATATGAAAACACGCCCCATTGATAGTGCACTTAAATAACGTGTAAGCTTGAATTACCCCTCTGCAAAGAGGAATTTTATTGCTAACCCATAAACGCAAAGATATCATTACTTTCACTAACAGCTTCAACTCACAGGGGACCCATTTTTACTTCTTTCTTTATGGTTCTCTGCTTCCTACTTAGCGTCTTCACACAGGTACTGAAGTACTAAATCGTTTTATTTTGTACCGAAAGAGCAAAAACCAAAGAAAATTGTCTGTGGACCATTTGTGGTCCACATGGCCTTTTTATATTGCCTAATTATTTTAGTCTGTTTGTTGTTTGCTTGTGGGTTTTTTAATACTATAAAAATCATAAATTGTGTTTTTTCTATTCCGGAAAAAACCTGTATCACAGATGCTAATCAGCTTCTAAACTGCTGTCTCATACAGGAAATGATCTCCCATGAATAAAACTTCAGCGAACTCACAGCCTAAACATATTAAGTACAATGTAAAGGCCAATGTATCGCCCCCAAACAGGATCTTTTTCTTGTATTTTTATACAATGCATAGTGGTGAAAAATTTGTTTGAGAAGTGGAACATTCAGCATCCCCAACAGCTCTGTTTTAACTGACAACTTGATTTTCAGGAATTAAATTTAATTAATCCTAAAGGTGCGAGAAACTCTCCCCAAGAACTGATTGCATACTACAATGCTGCAAACACAGCACAATAAAAAAAAAACCCAACCAACCAAACAAAAACCAAACAAACAAACAAACACTTAAAAAATTGTTTTGTTTAATTAAGAGTATGTGAGGACTTGTTATGCTCAATGTTAAAAAATTTTTGTATGTATAAAATTAAAAGGGAAAATATTGTTAACTTATACTTGGAAGATGAACCCAGGCATTCACTTCCAGTACAACAGACTAATCAAGAAGGAAATAATTTATAACATCTCTCAATTAAAAATGCTGTGCAAACATAAATTATAGTTTATGAACCTCAGTAACGTCCCTGTACTTCTTCACAGATGCTCCATTTGGAAAAGACCTTGTCTTGTGGCAAAGGAAACTTCTGTATTATTCTAACTGAAATAACACAATAATTTGGGAGGTTTCTTTTCAAGATCACTTAATTGTGCTTTAAAAATTCCATTTTCATTCTCTCTAATGCTTTTTGGTCCACTACTGCAAATAACAAAATTAAGTCCATTCAGTTTCTGGACTGGAAGATCATCAGGTTTCTCAGACACTGCCACAGAAAGACCATCATGCAGCTAGTAATGTTAATATTTATTAAAATCTTAGACAAAAAAATTTGATCAACTGCAATTCTTGGAGTAGCAAATATGTGATTTATAGTAAATGTGACCCACTCCCAACAGAAGCCAGCTTTGGTAATTTAAATTCATTACATACTATTGACACTTTTATTAATTTTCTCACATTTTCTAACACAAGACTGTTAAAATCCAAAGCATTCTGAGAATATTTGTTATTCCTAATTTCATTACCATTTCTGAAGGAGATTAATGAAAATGTTATACCATTCAAGAGCAGAAGTCCTTAATCTAGAGTACCATACAACAGTCGGTACCACAATCTTACCTCTGAAGTTCCTAAAACATACAATACGTAATTCCTATAGAGGCAAGAGTCAACCATCTAGAAAAAAATAAATGGGTAAATAACTAGGGCAAGTAGTTCCCAGAGTTCCTTACCAAATTTAGATAGAATTTATTACTGAAAGGAAACTACACTGTAATGAGTCACAGTGAGTTGGGGTTTTTTTTGTGGGTGTGGGGTTTTTTTTGTTTTGTTTTGTTTATATCTCTGATCCTCTATCCATTTTACTGGGGAGCAGGCATATGCTCAAAGGATAGAGGTCTTCAGCATTCATTTTCACCTACGCTATGGAGATCTGCTTGTAGACGGCCTGTGACAGCAATAGAGAGTAGATGGCAAATATTTGATTACAGCATAATTTGCTGCATCTGGAGAGCATAGTTCCTTTACGTGGCATGAGCACTTCTGAATCAAGTGAACTAGGCATCTCTGCAGGGTGCACAGGATTTAATGCAGTATATCTCCAATAAGCATATGCAACACTAAACATTCCATGCAATTGCTTGTCTTTTTTTCCCCTCCCTAATAAATCATACTACATTTCTAATGCTATTTAAAGTACTGAAATGAATGCAACTTCCAAGCAGCAATGGCAAAAGACCTAACTATTCCCAGGACAGAAGTAGAAAAAATACTTCTACTCTGCTATTGCCCACAGTAGCAAAGTACAGGGCTCAGTCTATCTGAATGCTTCTTCCAATCCTGTGCTTTTAGGAAAGCACTTAAGTTTTTATAGAAACAGGTAAGAGTTGAAGCAAAGCGTTGGAAAAGGAGACTGAAAAATCCACCTAGGATCACTGAGCATCACCTGCTTGCTGCATCGAGCAACATTATTATGCAATCCCCTAATAAGCAGATTGACCTTCACTCATGGTTCCTAGTAGAGTGAAATACACACATACAGTACGTGCAATACAGTGGCACACATGGTGGTTTATTAAACTATATCAGGAAGAAATTCTTCCTGGAGAGGGTGGTGAGGCACTGGAACAGGTTGCCCAGAGAAGCTGTGGATGCCCCATCCCTGGAAGTGTTCAAGGCCAGGCTGGATGAGGCTTTGAGCAACCTGGTCTAGTGGAAGGTGTCCCTGCCCATGGCAGGGGGTTGGAACTGGACAGTCTTTAAGGTCCCTTCCAACCCAAACGAGTCTGTGATTCTATGATTCTATTACACTATTTATTAAACTATTTTTAAAATACAACCATTTTTAAAATAAAGGCTACTCAAGTTTCTCTCTCCTGAGTTCTCATGCTGCAAACAGATTTTTTGCAATTGTTCTTACTTTCACCTTTACTTAGAACTTTCATTTCTTGCCATGACAACAGTGCCAGGATAATTCACTCCATCTGAACTAATTCAGTTGCACAGACCAAGAACATCACGTACATATTTTTCCTACCAGTAACACTAGACAAAAAATTAGCAGACATGGCAGACAGCTAGTTTGCCTCTCCCGGGGTGGCACACCCATCTTTCTATCCTACTTGCACTGCATTCCCTAATGACACAGTCCCCATCTCTCCTACGCCCGTGGAGCTTTGACTTTTTGTTTCCAGAGACATTACACCTGGATGGAAGTGCTTCATTTGCGTATGGAGCTGTCAGTTTCCAAGGTACAATACCCGTCAAGGAATTATTATTAAGAAGAAACTACTACTATTAACAACAAACATTGTGCTGCAGCTAAAGAATGACAAATTTATACTGATCAGTGTCTACATTTCTTGGGAAAAACGGCCAACTCTCAAGAGGGGCTGCACGTTACGCAGTGGGTAAATGAAGGGTGAATGAACTCTTGGAGACAGAAAACACCAAATTCTTTGTGTTTCTTTAGTCTAAATAATAAGAAAATGAACTCTTTTCCTGGAAGGACTGGAGTAGCCTCCAGATATCTTGGGGATGGATGTCCCTTAACAACCCTTACGCCTGCCGTGGGAGAAGCTGCGGGCACTGGCAAGGTGTGCCGATGGCACAGCAGCTGCTCCCGGCCCCAGCGGGTAACGCAGGCAGCGCTTGCCACTGCCACTTGTATATTGGAGGTCTGTGGCTTTATTCCAGGATCCTACTTTTTCCTTGAAAAAGTGTTATCACTCTGCCAGCAGCTGTCATCTTGCTTTTTCTGCTCTTTGAAAAAGAGCTTCAGTTTCTATATATATTATTTAAACAAATACAACATTCCTGTGAGAGATGATACAAAAGCTACTCACTAGCGCTTGCCACTGCCACTTGTATATTGGAGGTCTGTGGCTTTATTCCAGGATCCTACTTTTTCCTTGAAAAAGTGTTATCACTCTGCCAGCAGCTGTCATCTTGCTTTTTCTGCTCTTTGAAAAAGAGCTTCAGTTTCTATATATATTATTTAAACAAATACAACATTCCTGTGAGAGATGATACAAAAGCTACTCACTATACAGTTTTAAAAATAGGAAAATATCCACGCAAGGACCAAATTTGAATAGCCTTTTATTTTTTTTTCTAAACTGGAAATCTGCTTTCATGGAATAACATTACCAATAAGCTAATCGTGATGTCTGTGCCACTGGGGACCTAACCTTGCACTAACTGAAATCAGAGGTAAGACTGGACCAGCAATTACTTGCTGACCTGAATGGACCTGAAAGGTTCAGGTCCCAATCTGTGTTGTCTTCTGACCACAGACTTCTCTGTGGCCTTCACGTGAAAACCTACTCCAAAGAAAACTACATTTCCAACTCAAACACCCCAGCTAAGGGTCTAAAGCTTGTTATAAGGATCCATGAGAAGGGATGTAAGGAGGGATCCCATGTAGTAGGGATTGATAATGTAGGGATCCATGAGCAGCTCTCTGCCATTTTGTTCAATATTCTTGGTGTAATTTTTCACCCCCTTTCTCCATGGAATCTGTTTTCACATTGCTCAGAGCACACACCAGGCTGACAAAGACTCAGACCATCCGCTCAGCCGCAGAAAGAGAAAAGGCCAGGTAGGAGCAGTGCAGTTTACCAGGAACAGCGTTGTGAACAGGCACAGGGGAGGTCATCATTCACCCAGCACTCACTCACTCTCCACGTGAGCGGCTGGTACCCTCAAGTAACAGTGTGGTTGCTCAGCCCTGGGAAGAGTGTTGATGCTGCCCAGCGAGTTTTGTGTATTTGCTTCGTAAGATGAATGTCAATGATGTTTATTTTTAGGGCCATGCTTTGGGTTGCCATCCAACCCAGCACATACACCTATTTTTGAAAGGTATCATACAGTTGGCATCCAGTCCCCACAGGAAGGCAGTCTGACCCTTAAAAGCTTTAGGGGATGATTTTGGCAAATAGGCAAGTGCAAGAAAAACTTGTTTCAATAGCTACTTTGAGCAGGGAATGTATTTAGCGTAAGATGCCGCCCTAAAAATACCTAGACTGTCAACATCTCACCGAATACATTTAGGAGTCTTGATAGTAAACTGCAAGGCAAGGACTCAGAAAGGCTCTAAATCTTTACAAATCTCTTTACGTTCCTCAAGTCACACACTTCATTTCAAGAAATACACTCCCAAAG
The DNA here is from genome assembly GCF_000690775.1 of Eurypyga helias. NCBI lineage: Eukaryota > Metazoa > Chordata > Aves > Eurypygiformes > Eurypygidae > Eurypyga > Eurypyga helias. The sequence goes on from NW_010251000.1 coordinate 55,665, forward strand.
TCTACTGATCTCAAGGATTTACCATGCAACCATTTTATATGTTCACAGAACACAAAATATGCCATCTCATCACCTACCTTAGAAGAAAGCATCCCCAGTACCCCTCACAGGTACTGAACAAGCAGCGTGCGTCATGCTGCTACGAATGAAGTGGTTCACAGGGCCAGTTCTAAAGTAATTACTCTTCTCTACTTTGGAACCATCATGTTTAACCGTGGCTTCAAAGAACTACAGTTGTAGAGGACATATTGGGAAAAAAAAAAAAAAAAAGGCCCAACAGAAACTAGCTGTATCCAAGGTATACTCAATAAATGTGGTTGGGCAGCTGAGGATCTTTGATGGGTCACTCGTCAGAACTGGAAGTTGCATGCGAGAAACAGAAATGACAGGTGATAAGAACCTGATGTGGATGACAAGATACTGGTATCTGACGACCAGCTGTCAATTGAGTAAGTCTCTTAACTCTTCCTTCAAGGGCTATTAAAGAAAATAGTTGGGTATAAGCTGAAGGAAAGGAATGAAGGCATGAAAGGAGTGAAGGCCTTAAGTCCATCACCCATATGCACAAGATACCTGCACACTGTGTTTATGGAAGGAAAACAGGTGGAGGTCTGCTCATCTCCCATCTCTCAGGCAACGCATTGACAGTGGTCAGGTCTGTAGTCTGCTTTTGGCTGCCTTGACTTCACAAGGAATTTAAATCCCAAAAGCTCTTTCACAGAAAAGATAACTGTTTCCAGAGAAAAATCTTTTTCAAAGTTCTGTCATGCTCACTTCCAGTGAGGGAAACTCCTTTAGAGCATGGACATTGCTACCACTGTCTCCTACCAATGGTCTTCCCCTCTGTAAGCATTCCT
>NW_010251000.1:56552-65948 GCF_000690775.1 Eurypyga helias
TACTTGTTTAATTGCCCATACGCACTTGCCAGAAGGGCAGAGGTAAGCCCAAGTTGTCTAAAAATAAATCAAAACTGAATGTTGATAAGGATGAGCAAAGGATAAAATAGCACTTCCATCACTTTCCTTTATAAGAAGAAAGATTTCGCTTTGTGCTAGTTTCTGCACAGATGAAAACTCCTTAATAAAGAAAGGAGAGGCGACTATTCTAGCTAAAGATGAAGAACTGTTTTGCTCTAAGGTCAAAATACCCAGAGCAAAATGGTTTCCTCCCTCTCTGGCAAATCACTGATGAGCATCATTAGGAAAGGTCCACTGCTGCTTAAAATAAGACACATGCAGAACTCTGCAGAGCTGGAAGTTCCTTAGGTTCGAGCATCTACAGTCAAATATTTTCCCACAAGAAAAAAAAGCATTTCTCTGGTATTTAGCTCACATTAAAGTATATGAGCCTAATGCTCATTTCAGTAAGTTCTGAGAGAATTACATTACAGATGGTATAAATCGGGACCATTTTACAACTATCACTTTTGGGCTGTGTAAAAGAAGCTCAGTGTATATGAAGTTTAAGCTTTAAAAACCAAGAATAACACTCAGGGACATCATGTATGCATCACCACCATATATGAATTCAAAGATCACGCACGTCTTTGTTAGAAGATCCATGGAGGGGAGGAAAAATACAACCAAAACACCTCACATAAGACAGAATTAAAATTACTTTTGCCTTTTTTCCTAGCTAAAAATAGAGAAAAATATTGAATGTAGAGAGACAGACACCCTGTAGTAGAATCTGTGGCTTTTATTCTGTCTCTATTAAAAATATGCAGTCAAGGACAAAATACTTTCTGGAACCATGTATTACATTCAAAATAATGTATCACCAAATAATTAAAAAAAAAAAAACCAAAACACCACAGAGGAAACAGGGTAACAATAAACATCATTGAAACCCATTCCTACTCAAAATGAACTAGTTCTGGTCTACCTTCCCTACAGCACCTACTTAGGAATTCCTATAGTAGTTTTTACAAGGTAGAAAGATACCTTGTTTGGGAATATCCCCAAGCTAATGAATCACTGGAAAAAGTCAGCGAAGTGATTATGACAGAGGCACTCTCCCTTACAGTCGATCTTCCCAGTTTGGTGGTTAAAAATCCCGAACAAGCGTTCATATAATAGTGAAATACAATTTTGTAACTTTATATGTATGTCTGCATGCACAAGAACATTATTCAAGACAAAAAAAAAAAACTTGCACTACTAGGAAACTTTAAAAGAAACTCATTAAAATGTAATATAAAAGATTTTTAATAGAACCATGCTAGTTAACCAGAGGAAGGATGCAACACAAGATCTTCACTATCTGGAACGAAAGGTGTCTTATGACCACATATTGAGGATCTGCCCATATCAAATATACTTAAGTCTGTCTGTATCAAATATAATAAGTTAAAAGATAAATTTTTGTTCATCAGACATTCAAACTCACACAGCATAGCATCTAAGTAACATTATTCCAGGTTTCTGAACATCATCGTTAGCATCTGTGGTACAGATTTTATAATCAGAAACAGGTCAGTGACTCTCCTGATGATTTTACAGGGTAGACTATAACTCAGCTTGTATCTACTCAGATGAAATCACTGTAACAATCCTCCAAAGAAGTCTTACATGGGACCTGACTGCAGCACGAGCTTTGTGCAAGCCCTATCCACAGAGATGAACTTCATCCTTTAAGAACTGCAGTAAAAAAAAAGGATTTTTGTCAACAATGTAAACAGAAAAGACCTTAAAATTCAGAGGCAAGTGTCAAGAAGAGTTCTCCAAGCATGATTACTTCTTCAACAGCTACCATACTTGAATCTTAATTATTTTTTTCAAACACAAGGAAGTAAAAATAATCCAAACTTCAGTAAGAGCACAGATCAGCACTTCAATTTTATTAGAACTTCCCAGGTGATAATAGCTGAGCACTAATCTAATTAAGGTGAGTTGTAAGGCAGACTGGAGACAAGTGATATACCTGGGCATTTCACTGCTGAAGTGGGACTACTTTACTATCCCAAATTCCCAAAGAAATACTCAACTACTATTATCCTGATCAAGTCCAACCATAAGACCTCTGTGTGAATTACATGCAACTGTAGAACATTTCTGGCCACCTGAGGAATATCAGTAACTGTGAATTAGTCACAGAAACACAGAAAAGATAGTATTTGTGTAACCTTTATTGGGCTGCTTGGACTGTCTTTGTGTGACCCACAGAGACCATGCATCCCTAATCCTTTCGTGAGAACAATGAAATCCCACCATTTTACTGAGCAAAGGTAGGACACCTGGCTTTAACTTCCCCCACCTGCCCCCTGCACCTAACTGGGTTCGTTTATATGATGCTCATCTAGTGGCATTTGGGGCATCTACTGAGGTGGCTGTGTAATTGCCAAAATGGACACAGAAAACAACATGGAAAACTAAACAATGTCTACTTCCGAGGCTGACAGTGCCAGGGGAGGGAGTGGGCATTAAAACAGGGATGCGGAAAGGGCAGCACAGCCTTTCTGCGCCTGCACTTCTCAGGACAGAAAGGTACAAAATGGAGAATCTAAATTAACAATACAAGTAACTAAAAATCACAATATTTACATGCAGAACCTTCAGTTTAGTGTATGACACTAAGTAAGACAACAGACATCTACCAAGAATTACTTTGTAAATATATATTACCCACAAAGATGCTCTGGCTTAGCTTTGGAACACCCTGGCCCAACCTGCTTTGGAACTGATGGAATACAAACCTCTGACAATTTGAACACAAGCTAAGGAAAAGGCATACTGTTGGAAATGCAAAACTGTGGATTTGGAAAGTGCCGTCCTCGCTTTGGCTGGGCTGCAATTCTGCACAGACTGCATTCAGAGTCTTACTGACTCCCCTGTAAGCAGTTCTAGCTTCATTCCTTATGAAATAAAAACTGAACTATGATGCAGTTGGCCAAGTGACCAATAATGGTACTTGTTTGACTTCCCACAGAACACAAGGGGGCTATAAATAAAGGGTTCAATCAGTTACTCAGATAGAACGATTGCAACGGGCAAAGTGGACAACCCCGAAAAGCACAAATCACCACTACTTTTTACTGCTGTAACGTAAAGAACCCTCAGCCAGCAGCAGTCTTCATGTTGTGGGAACTGCATGGTTTATCAACAAAGACATCCTTGAAGTTTTTAGCCTTGAGGACAACGCAAAAGGTAGGCTAGGGAAGCGCTGCAGGGAAGGCGAACTCTACAGACCTGTAAAATGACTGCATGCACTCTACACACTTCAAAGTGCTGAACCATAGGATGGGAATGCAATCCCTCCCACATACCTTAATCGGACGTAAGGGTCACCATTAGACTACCACATCGTTGGCTATAAGGATGATAGGAAAAGCACATCTGACTGTCTAGGCCAATACTTGACCTCATCTAAAGCAAATATTAATGAAGATATTCATTACCTGTGGTGCAGAAAGCAGTTTTCAAGGAACAGAGCTAAAACTGACTTGCTTCTCAGAGAAGAATGAGCAACAATATTCAACCTTTAACAAGTGTATGAACCACAGACTAGAAATGAAAGTTGTCTGATCCATACCCAAGAGCCTGAGCCAGCTAGCTTATAAGCACTGCATCACTGGAAAGTAATTTTTATGATTTAGATAGTTTATCCTTCAGTTCACTCAAAAAAGAGAGAGGAAAAGCAATGAGAAGCACACACACTTCTGTTCCTTTTTCCCCCCAGTAAAATCCTTACGCTTCAGAAAGCAGATGTTTTCTATCCCAGGTCACTTGCTTGTTGGCATCTGGATTATGACACACAAAAACCTAGGGAAGGAATTAACTGTAGGCAAGCCTGTGCACTGCCTCCACGATATCCCGATACCATTTCCCTCTTTCCTGTCATATGAAAGTCCCAGTGCAACTGGCTACCCTTTCAGATTTTCAATAAAGTGAGAACTCGTCGGGATAGGCACAGGAGAGAAGCAGAGGCAGGTGGCTACCTAATTTTTCAAAAGTAAAAAAATCTCCTAAATTACGAAGGAAATTTCTCTACTCTCTTACTTCAAAGCAAAGGTACTAGCATTTAAACAATTATTTTGACTCGGCAATCTCTACATCTCCATCAAACACCTCTAAAGAGTTAGCAGGTTACCAGCTTGAAAACAATAGTTCTGAACAGCAAGCTTACATATGACCTGAACCTACCCCCCACTAAGAGTCTGTCCATCACTCTGCTACCCAGCCTTCTACACCAAGCCATTGCAACTTTCCTACCACTCCAAAGCCTTCTTCCTACTCTTCAGGCTGGCACACTCTCCATGTTTAAGCTTCTTCCACCTCTCCTGTCCCAGAGCCTCAGCTGGAAGGTGGACACGAGGCTCACAGCAATCACTGCCTCCTCCTGCTCTGCAGTTCATCCGTATGGCCCACCGGCCACAAGGTTTTCAGCAAAGCTCCATCCCAGTGCCCACTACATCCTTGCAGTTATCCCCAGCTTTGCTACCATTACTATATGGTAATTAATTCAAACCATATTTCTATAGAAAATACCCACAAAAACGTTGTTGTACCCTATTATGCCCCTGTTGCCCATGATGCTGACACCTGCCCGTGCTTCATATGGGCCATGGCAGGGGCACTCTGCCTGACCCGCGACTGTGCTACCAACCCGTCCAATGCCACATGCGTCACCAGATCTCAAGTTCAGCCTCTAAAGAACAGGTTTGTTGTTAACAGACTGTGCTGAAGATGACACCTTTGCCGAGGGGAACGAGCATGAGTCGGGGAGTCCTGGACAATGTCTCTCAGCAGAGAGCAAGGGTGCAGAAGAGCCAGCTACTGAGCATCCCCCAGGCACCCAGCCTCACACGATCTTGAAATATTAGATTTATCAGCACCAAAAATAAACTCATGTGATGTAGACTCATGCACTGTAGAGTCTGTTGTTATGCAGTGAAACCACAGTAGCTGAGATGATGTAACTATGAGCCAGTCATCTAGAGTTAATAGTTTTATTTGCATTTATGATCCAGTTAGTTAACACTATTTTAACAGAAAATATGCTAGCCTTTTTATTTTTTCTAGAATTCTGTTATTATTACTGCATAGGCATACACACAATTTATTACACATTGATTTCCTAAAACTCTCAAGTAGGGTAGGTTTTTTCCATACCATTTTACTGATTCCAATCAGCAGGTTTGTGTTATACTGGCTATTTGAAGGCCAAATATCAACATTTTCCATTAACATTTTGGAATTACCTTATCTTCTGGCAATTAAGCCAAAATCAGTTTCGTTTTTGGCATATACAGCCTTCCTTTCTCAAGAGGGTTTGATTTTAAAAGTCCTTTCAAATATCTATCCCATACCTTTAAGGTCTGCAGACAACATCGTTAATTATTGTTTTGGTGTCTTCTGAATTATGCTAAAATATTGTGTCACTTAAATAGAGGCCCAACTCAGAGAATAACTGTACGCCAGCACCGAGATGAGCCCACTGATGACTGCAAGTACAATTCCTGAGGAGGTTACTATCAGATGAAACGGCAGGACCACGTGAATTGACTGTCTGATGCCTGGCAAGTGTCAGAGTTAAATTCATTTAGGGACAAATGTAATTTAATACAACCGAAACTTAAACAAAAATTATGAACTGCTCATCACCATGTACCCACATACACATCACATGCATATCAGGTATTCATATCCAAGAAAATTACACATACTGGAACTCCACCAAGGAAATGTGCTTTTGTAGGCAAACAAACAAAAAAAATCCTTTAAGTTTGCCTACTGATTTTAACAGTTCAGCTGAAGAGATCAGGTAAAAACTGCAGCTGCTCACGTCATGCCTTCCAGTCACTGCAAGTGAAATCATAGAATCATAGAATGGTTTGGGTTGGAAGGGACCTTAAAGACCATCTAGTTCCAACCCCCCTGCCATGGGCAGGGACACCTTCCACTAGACCAGGTTGCTCAAAGCCTCATCCAGCCTGGCCTTGAACACTTCCAGGGATGGGGCATCCACAGCTTCTCTGGGCAACCTGTTCCAGTGCCTCACCACCCTCTCTGTGAAGAACTTCTTCCTGGTATCTGATCTAAACCTCCCTGCTTTCAATTTAAACCCGTTACCCCTTGTCCTGTCACTACATGCCCTCCCAGCTTCCTTGTAGGCCCCCTTCAGGTACTGGAATCCTGTACCTGCATGCTTCTGTTTAGCCACAGACCTTGATGACTCCAGGAGATGCTGGGAAGCACCCGTGCTGTCCCCCAGGCTACTCTGCTCAGCCAGTGCCTGAAAACAGACCATACTGCTCTGAATTCAGGCACTGTCCACAGATAACGCTCTTTAGGATGTTACCAAGAATCAGAACTGATTTCATACCTTTTATACAAATTCTACATGAAATGCACCACTAAAGTCCTACCTAACACTTTACACTAGGAAGGAAGAACAACCAGCAAAAGAACAGAAGGCTATCCCTAGTAGCTAAAGATTGTCCTAAAAGCTCAAGGGTGAAGTTTAATGTCCCCTTCAAAATTTGTCATTATGGATTATGGCAGCTGTAAATATTTCTGATATCCATTAAAATAGCCTTCTTAAAACCTTGCTAAATTCTTCAGCCTAACAAGTTACTGCCACAGTGACATTCTTAACTTATTCACAGATCTGAACAAGAATTTTTTTCATCCGTTTGCACCTTTCCAATTTCCTTTAAACATCCACTTACTTTAGTGCTTTAAGACAATGAAAACAGAACTACCTCAACCTACATTCTCTGTTACCATTTACTGGTTCACACAGTTTCAGCACATCTCTGACTCATCTGCTTTCTAAGGTAAACAGTGACAATTTTCTTCAGCCACTTTCCACAACTGAGAATTCCCCCATCCTTTTGCAGCTTCATCTCACGTTCCCCGAACTCCCACTAACTCTCAAATGCTATTTTGAGATGAGATGAAGGCGTTCTTGATATATCAGCTTTTACTTTTAGTAACATTCTCCATGCTATTCTTTATTACTTTTCCTATTCTTAATGGTACGTTTTCAAAATTACTAGGATTTTTTTTCTTTTACTACTGTATTTTTCAAGTCAGCTGCGTACTAAGAAAGACCTTGCTATTCTCAGGTCCAGGTCTTTCCTGAACAGAGGTCTCCATGGAGGGGTGTAGGACTGGCAGCCCCATAGCTCTCCATGCACAGGGATCAGATGCCATTTAGACACTTCCCAATTCCGCCTTTCGGCAGGGTTAGCACAGCAGGCATAATCCCATACTAGTGCAGCTTCGTGCCTCTAAGAGAGGAACAGTCCCCACCAGTTTAAAGTGAGGATTTATCGATGCCCCACCGTCATAAGGTCTAACTGGTTAACCAGTCTTTTGCTTCTGTCTCCAACCACAGGTTTTGAGTTGTGCCATACTCTCATCTCAGTAGCACTGTGTTTTTTAACCATCTGCAGAGGACAATGAAAGTTTCAAAAAGCTTTCATTGGTTAAACAAAATGATTTTCTGACTGCCAAAACACCTTCATCCCCTTCAATCTGGCATGACACCATTTTGTTCCGTGCAGTTTTGATGGCTGCAATCCATTAATTATGACCTGTCAGTAACTATTATTTCAGCTAATTTATCGACTACCGGTATATGCTTACTGAGCTGTAATTCTCCAGATGCTTCCTAGAGCCTTATAACACATTTAATTCCACATACTTACTAGGTTACTTCTAGTAAGACTGTACCTATTTTGTGTAACACCTCAGCCACCTCATACTTGGGCTCTCTCAGCAAATCTGATGCCTATCTGTAGTGAGGACTGGTACTAATAAATAATTTAACGTCTATGCAATACTCTACTTTCCCAAACTGTTCTCTCTGGGTGGGGCAATCCAGCCAGCAGGTCCACCAGTTGTCTCAGCAACTTCCAGTGCCTGATTGCCCGAAAATATTTTCTACTTGTTCCTATTCCTTCCGCTGTGTGCTCCACTGACAGCTCTTCAGGCCCTCAGGGTCTGTTTTTACCTGTTGTAGGATTAATTTATGGGCTCACTTTCCTTGAAGAGTCTGACAGCAGAGCACCTTCTGAAGACCCTGGTTTTCTTCTCTCATGGCAGGGTACAAACAGAAGACCATGCGGTTACTGGATCCTGGCTGCAGGATCTCGCAGCACAGGCACTGCCTGGGATCTGCTGCAGATGGGGGAACTGCCAAGCCTCTCTCTTCCCTTCCCTCCATTGCAGGACTACACGGAAAAAATGTTCTTGGTGCATGGGCTTGTGTAAGGGATCACTTTTCCTGTAACTTTCTCCCTGTTTAAAACGCAACATACAACAGAAGGTGACAGAGTAGTCTCATTTACAGTTTAACACCCACATTAAAAAATTAGGTATTTTTCTGCAGTCATTAAGAGTAGAATCACAAATATTAACAGTTGAAAAGACAAAAAAGGTAAAAAAAAAAAATTCAATATTTTTAAGTTAAATTAATAATTTTTAGGTCTGAGACATGACTTTCAAATGCTTGTGCAAAGAAACACTACAAACCTTAACTGAGAAATGTAAGATAATTAATGACATCATCCCCTATGGACCCTTGGTCTCTTAACTTTTCCTACAAGATAAGGAGTTAATAGCTCCACAACAGATTTGGGCTGAATCACTGTCTTTTGCTCTTTGCCCTACTCATAACATTTACATAGTGTCTACACATAACACTCCAAACATGAAATATGTACCCTCATGGCCTCTAGCAGCCAGAGGTGAAGGAGTACGTTAAAAGTACAACACATACAAACAAAACAAAACAACCAAACCAAAAAAGCCCAAGTTGTTTGATTCTTTCATTATCGATAAGCTGAACATGCCTTTACGTTCTGTGTTACCTAGGCTGAACAAGTATTCATCAGGCTACTCTGTAACCAGGCTCAAAGTGAGTGATACTTGACTGATTTTAACAGTACAGGGTGTTGCCTTCCCTAAAAGATAACATAACTTGACAGTTGGGTTATACAATACCCCATTTTTCTAAAGCGTAAGGCTGTAACTCTCCAAGTAATTCTTACCATAGCACCAACCAAACGAACGCAGTTCAGCTGTAAATGAAACACCATGAATTGATGTGTGCAGCCCTGAGGAGAAGGACTTGGGGGTACTGGTGGATGAAAAGTTGGACATGAGCCGGCAGTGTGCGCTGGCAGCCCAGAAAGCCAACCGTATCCTGGGCTGTATCCAGAGGAGTGTGGCCAGCAGGTCGAGGGAGGGGATTCTGCCCCTGTACTCTGCTCTGGTGAGACCCCACCTGGAGTGCTGCATCCAGCTGTGGAGCCCTCAACATCAGAAGGATATAGACTGGTTGGA
>NW_010251000.1:65999-72262 GCF_000690775.1 Eurypyga helias
GAGAGTTGGGCTTGTTCAGCCTGGAGAAGAGAAGGCTCCGGGGAGACCTTATAGCACCTTCCAGTACCTGAAGGGGCTACAAGGAAGCTGGGGGGGACTTTTTACAAGGGCCTGTAGTGACAGGACAAGGGGTAATGGTTTAAATTGAAAGCAGGGAGATTTAAATTGGGTATCAGGAAGAAGTACTTGCCGGAGAAGCTGTGGATGCCCCACCCCTGGAAGTGTTCAAGGCCAGGCTGGATGAGGCTTTGAGCAACCTGGTCTAGTGCAAGGTGTCCTTGCCCATGGCAGTGGGGTTGGAACTACATGGTCTTTAAGGTCCCTTCCAACCCAATCCGTTCTATGATTCAACAAAAAGCGAGGACTGTTGAGTAGTGCCAGTGCAGTGTTTTGGATCTACACAAGCACTCCCAGGTCAGTTCAGTCAGATCTGCCAAGTGCTGTGCTTTGTAGGAGAACCAGGAAGAACTGCTGTATACATTTTCTTCAGAGGGCAAAGCTCCCATGTCAACTTCTTGGTCCCACACTTGGTTCCCATCTTACTGTTCCTTCTTTTGTGCCAATGCAAGTGTGTGAGTGGCCACATGGTAAATCAGATCACAGAAATAATCTCTAGCAACGATCAAGTGTTGACGGACTATGATTCAGAAAAATAAACTTCTGTAATAAGAAGTTCTTCTGATAGCAAAAGGCTGCCCATGAAACCATGTTCATGCCCCTTTGGTACCCCTGCAGTGATGGAAATACGTGATGGCACCACAGTGGAGCACGTTCACCTGATGGTGATGGCCTCACATGCCCAATGCAGCTCAACTCCTATGTGAGTTTCATCTGACTTACTAGACTGAAGAAAGGCTACAGTCCTTCAGAGCTCCAAAACCTGGATGCCTTCTGGAGGAGCTTCTGGCATGCCAAGCCTCCACCAAGAGGAAGCCTGTTGCTTTCTCTGATGTTGCAGATGTACGGCCGATGGTGTGGAACACCCAGCACTGGGGAACACAAACCTGAGATGCCCACCATTTTGTTTTTACAGCTCAGCAACCTTGACAACCTCTAAACACAGAGGTCAGCTGTCTGTTAAAGCCTATTCAAAGCAGCAGGGAGACATTTATGAGTTAAAAGAGGATGATCTGCTCTTCTCATCATGAGGCTAACACATGCCTCAAGACTCTTTGCTTTGCTTCCTAACTATAATTTGAGAAAATATTCAGATCATGAGTGAGACTGGTGAATTTTGGGGGATTTTAACACTTCTATTTTGGGTGCAGAAATTATTGGCATCTTGCCCTGAACTGGCACTGCAGTCAAAAACAGAATTCATGATTGAAAGGTTTATTTTTCTTTTTTTTCCACAGTACTCTTTCCATCTCCCACACTCACTATAAATAATGCACAACTCACATGTGAAGTGAATTAAAAAAAGGTTAAGGAACAGAAATATATACTCCACAAGCGAGTCCCAAAACAACTTTCTTTTGGGCAGCTAAGTGTTCCAGGCTAACTTACCCACCCACTCAGCATGTACCCAAATCTAGAGAATATGATAATTCATCCACAGTAAGGAGATTTTCTTCCAAAATGGTTTTCTGTGAGCTAAATCCATGCTGCTCTGAGACTCCAGCTGTGCATACTCTCAGTATTCAACAAGGCTCTCATTTGAGACTCATCCCTGCTTATACAGCCCAAGCATCTGAGGTCTACATAATACTTTTAACCATTTCTGGTGAATATCAGAATCCAGAACCTGACTCTATGGAAGTGGGATATAAATAATTCTAATTTTTTCACTGGTAGTTACCACTATCCAGCAAAATGAGAACAAAGCTCCAGAAATAAGGGTAAAATTGAGAAAAAACCTTTTCTTTTTTAGTCTTGAAGAGGTGCTTTTTATTGTATAGTCACTATGCTAAGGGAGACAGCATTGCTATTCCTAAAAAGAAAAAGAAGGATTAAAAGGCTTTTCTGGATCACATACTAAGATTACTTCATCAACCTTTTTGGTTTTTTCCTCCTCTTGCTAAATCAAATCTGTAACAGTTAAATAATCTTTTCTAACTACATTCTCTATTCCTGAAGCATACACTATCTATGCTGTGGTATCCACTTGATATCACCGCTGCGTAATATTATCCACAATTCACAGGACTCTATTTTGTTCACTCGTCAAGGTACCTCATGACTGACCAGCAGAGCTACGGGCAACGCAGCGCTCCTGCGACCATGCACACTGAGTGCCACTGGAAGTACTTATTCTAGGAGAGGCCTCAACCTGGGAGTCGTGAATAGCATTCGGGAATTATAACTGCCCTCTCTTTCCTCAAAACAGATGAGAGGAGGTGATCCAAGGAAAAGGTTTTTGTAATGAGAGGTCAGTGCACAAAGACGACTGTTCTTCAGTACAGGTCTGAACAATTTGGAGTGGCTTAGGCACTATTTTCAACCTGCAATGCATTGGGGCAATTATTATGACAATCAATAAATATGACAAAAGCAAGTACATCAACGTGCCAGGGAAATTTTAAAGACTCTTAAGCCTAACTGCAGATACACTGTAAAAGATGTGGTCAGCCACAGAGCCAGGCTTGTAAGGAAGAACTGCATCATACGGCACATAGACAACAGCTCCCTCAAAGTAATGCAACAGTACAGGGAAATGCAACATAAAATGTGGTTTACTTAATACGTTTCCAAAATAACATTTTGTGGAACTTTCTTTCCCTGAAAAAAAATCAGCATCTGTACCTTTTCACCCAGATTTGAGACAAAATAATGTTAAAATACTTTTTAACGCAACTCCTGGCTTGCGTTACCTTACAAAAGCTACAGAAAAGAAGCTCAGACAGAAACAACCAAAGAAGTTGAAGGAAATACTACAATTGCGAAAGATACTAGCCTCTCAAGTTCACAGGCATCCGGCTCTTCAAAACTAGCTGAATGGGCTTGTTCCCAAAAGGAACATCTAAGAGCTTTAATCTGCTCTCGTATTGAATTCCAGTAGAGTTGGGAGGTTTGGTTGGGGACCAACCTTACAGTAGCTTCTCGGAGCAAAGCAGCAGTGTGGATACCGGGCTGAAGAGCCAGCCTACAGCCCGCTGGCTTCCAGTCGGGCTCACTCTCACGAACACTAAACCTCCAGAACAAAAACAACAATAAAAAAGCAGGAAAGAAGGGAAGCTCTTAATCTAATGGGAGAGGTGGTGTTACAGCAAGAGCTTCAAAGAATTAACTCTGCACCTTCCTCAGCGAATGGCCTTTCAAGCATGACTATATTCACAGACTCCTGTGGATGAGGCAATGCACTGATTTTACTTCAAAAACCAAATGAGACATTTTCTTCATCTCTATGACACATATAATAGCATCTTCTCCTCTAACAATAAGACATACAAAAAACTTTTTGACCTGAGTGTGTTCCTCAATGACAATTTTGACAGAATGACAAGGACCAGAAATATTCTTAACAATTGTACTAAATATAGCACACAAACCACTGAGATGCAATTCCTTCTCAGTGCTAGATGACATTGGAAGAGATTCTCATTTGAATTCAAGTCCAAATTCATAGATACAGATAAACACCATAACCCAGCATCTGAGCCACCTCCAGCACAACACTGAGGCACGGTCTCTGCTCGAAGAGAGCTGCAAATAGCAAGAATAAACACGAAATAAAAGAGCTACCTTGTTCAAAGGAAGGGCAGCTGTATAAAGTTCTTAAAACATTCATGTAACAAAGTATGAAAATAAACATGCTATTCTGCAGTTTCTCCCTTCCTAACCCTGTTTCTCACTCTGCCCTGTTTCCGTGGCGCTGCCCGATCCCACAGTCCCTAGCTGCCCAGCACAACCAACATTATCACACCAAAACACACACAAAAACGAGCACTCTGCACCGGGCTCCAAATCACCCACAATTACTTAATAAAGCTAGATTCCTCAAAATGATGTCATATAAACTGAGTGTCATTAGGGAGGCCCGTATGTCTTTGGAATGACTACCAAGTTTGAGTCAGTCTGCCCACAAATACAAATGCATCCAGTGTTGGCTGAGCAGTACGTCTGGGTAACACACAGAAAGCTGTCCCTGTTGCACTGCACCTATCATCCCCAGAACTAACTTACTTTCTTCTCAGTTTATGTCCTACCACAGTCACACAATGATCCAAAGAGAAAAAAGAAACAATCACCGGTGAGGTAGAAAGAAACTGTCATTAATAACATGACCAGAATCTCCCAGCTCTTGCATAAACTGCAGCATTCATCCAGAGAGCTCAATGGCTTCCAGAGAGGGTGGTTAGACATCATTATCCCCAAATTATTGATGGGAAAATAAAGCACATTAAGGCGAATAAGCTAGCCGAAAATCATACAGCCTGTGAGTGGCCAACTTGGGATTAAAACCGGTGCACCTGGAGTTCCAAACCACTAGTATCTCCAACAGGGTGGTGGGTTCCTACATTAACAATACAGGGAGAATAAGCAGGACCTGACACTGCCAAAGAGCAACAGATGTCAAACTGTGACCTTTAAATGGCACTGTGTAGAGGTAATTACCACTAAGTGGTGGCAATTCTGCTTTGGTACCTTCAGGTTTTTGTACGTCACTAGGTCAAAATAATGACCTGAATTCTCCCATTTTGATAACTGAGCACCTGATTTTCCTACTTTAATGGCACCTGCATGCTGATCTCCGGTATCTCTGGCATACGAACAAAGAGAGCAACCCATAAAGTTTGCAGCCTGCTGTCCCCCTGGAGCACCACCACTACACAGTGCTGGGAGATCTTACTGGGGGTCTTTGCAGATATTTGCTGACAACAGAAACTTGTGAATACACGGCTTATTGTAGCTATGGCAGGCCATGGGGTTTAATATTGTTATCTTCCACCTTTTCACACTGGGCTTAAACTCCCTTAGGCCCTTTCTATCCAAGCTATCCTTTGCCCCCTCCTATTTCTTTCCCATCATAAGATCCTAGTCCAACCTCATTCCAGTCTCCTTTCCTCCACTTTCTTGTGTCCTTGCAAAGAACCATCCCTCAACCATTTCCGCAATTTCCCCTTTGCCATTTCCCACTTCCAGCCTCTCTGGCGGCCTTTCCATTTTGGAATGCCCTTCAGCTATGCCTTGCCTCACCTTCCAATCTCCTTTCCCAGCCAAATTCGTGTCTCTTCCCTCACAAACTCTGCTATCCCCTCCCCTTTTCTCACTTTCATCTCCCTGTTTGCTGTGTTCTCACCCTCAGCTCAGTTGTCCCAACGCAGAAGCAATCAAAGCAGAAACAGTCCAACCTCATCCCTGTAGCATCAGGCACCATCACACTGAGCCACTCTGTGGAATGGATACATGTGCAATTTGACCCGCACGAGGAAAGATGGGAAGATAGGCAGTAAGGAAGAGATCGAAGACGTAACTGCTAAAATTTAAATTGGCTCTCTCAGATTTCAAGGAGCTACAAACTGGTCTAAAATCAGACCCGGGGTGTATGGAGACAGAAATCCCTATTCCACAATACAGAGGTAACAAGTACTTAAAGAAAAGAGAACTTCCATCCTGAGCTAGATAAAACTTTCAGCCCATGTGGTTCCAGGTGACAAACTTAGAGGCACTGTAAAAGACAACCTCCTAACAAGAGGTGTCAGACCACCTCAGCAACAGGCGAGGCTTTTACCTAAGAGAGTACCTTGCTGCTTTACCCAGGGCACTAAGGTATAATTTCCCTCCCAGCAAAATATACTCTGTTAACCCGATGTGTAGTTACTCCAAGGAGCAGTAGTGGATGTGTGTGCTGTGCCCTCTCCTCTCTGTGATTCACACAGCAAACAACTCCATGCATGCTCTTCTCCAAAAATACCTCCTCTGCACAGAAAGTTCACAGTATCGATTTTCCAAGCTAAACACAACTATACCACAACAGAGCTCTCTATCATATTCAGTGAAGTTTCCATAGCAGTATCAGAATTAGGTTTACACACTATTACTGTACAACTGCTTGTCTTCAGATACACTCATTTTAAAACTGTCTAAAAATAAAACCTTCTGAAATTAAAATTACTTCAATTTGCCTTCCAGATAGGTTAACAACCAGATCTAGAAAAGAAGAAAAGGAGAAAGAAGAGGCAAGGACCCCTTCTCTGGTGGCAAAAGTTTGGCAGAGAGAAACACTTTTGAAAAATCAGTATAATAATCTCAATGCGGGTTAAGGGTTTGCTGCAGTTACATCATCTCCTGAATCTGACAAGTTCTTTTTCTAGACTGTGTTC
>NW_010251000.1:72293-73916 GCF_000690775.1 Eurypyga helias
CGTTAAGAAATCAGAGGCTTTGCATCCTGCTCACATTCCTCCCCAGCAGTCCCTCTCTAATAAGCAGCAAATGTAAAAATATTGTTTACCAGAATAATTCAAAAGAACTCAGTAACTACAAGCAAGACAAAAAAAATCTACCTTGTGAGCAGTCCTAGCTTTCACTTAGGGACTGTCACACACATCCATCCACTTACTCTATGTGCTTTATTTTCAGACAAAAGCATCTCAGCTGGTGACAACCATTTGAAATTGAGAGAAAACCTTTAGTAAGCAGTAACTGATTGAGTACCTACACTAAATCCATAGCATGTCCTGTGCATGCAAAGCCCACTTGGCCAATTATTTTAGATAATTTGAAAAACAGTGAAATCACAGATTTTCATGAAGATGTAAGGTTTAATTATAATTTCTATTCCTCCAACTGAAATTTCCAATCAGCAAGTGAAGCTTCAGTAACAAAAGGGTATCAGAGATGTCTCCTCAACTGGTGAATACTGTCATATTTCTGCTATACAACAGCTAAAAATATGCAAGCTTTAAAAAAAAAAAATACTGCTTGGATTTCTACGCATATATGCAAAGATGTTTGCTTTCACTTCAATTAATCTTTTTTTCTATCATGAATAATCCATTTAACTAATCAACATCTAAATTACTCTAAGGAACACTTCATTCAATGTAATATTAAATATAAAAAGACAGCAAAAAGTAATTAAAGGAGGACATTATTAAGCTGCTGATTTAGTATTTGCATTTTGCTAGCGTAAGTATGAAGTAACGTCCAGCATTTGCTAGTTGTAGATCAAAAATAAAAGCTATGCCAAATAATGTATGGAGTTCTCAATTTACCAGTTCAGTTCAAGTGAATTACTTTTCAAATCAGAAGGGTCTTTCTGCTGCTAAAGTATAGGCTGTGTTTTGCTCTCAGAAACTCTCAGAAAGAAAGAGTATGTACAAAGACATACCCATGAAGTTAGTAGAGGGGCTTGGGATTTGCACCTTGTAATAAAAACTATGCTGGATTCTTCCTTTCCAAAACTAACCAAATAACCATATGGGTGCTTTTTTGCTGAACAATTTACTGAGGCATTGGCAGTCACTCATTCAGCAGCACGCCTAAAAAATAAACAAACAAATCTAGCAAACAATCAAGTGAGGAGACATTTTTTCCAGACACCAGAAATACACACTCATCAATACTGCCCTGCTTAATAAGACAGTGCACTGGGGTTGCTACAGCACAGCCCACCATCAACTTCACAGAGGGGAAAACTGGCTGACCTGAAGAAGTCCTGATGGGCTGCCAGCATTCCTGTCAGAAACACACCACAGCTCCCTGGGAACAGCAAGAACCACAGCTGCCTTCCCTCACTGCCACCCACTCCCTCACCACACTGGTTTTGCAGACGCACATTCAGCAAAGGTGCACACAGCTATGAGGCACGTAGGTATTTTCTTTCAAGCTGGATTCAAATGACAGGATAAAAACCTGCAGCCCACCAAAACACAACCATATAATACAGTTATTCAAACACCTAAGAAACATCAGAGATGGGATTTTTCTAAAAGTTGCTATAGATAGTAAACAGGGGTTAAAAATAAATCCAGCATTATAAAATT
>NW_010251001.1:0-4507 GCF_000690775.1 Eurypyga helias
GCCCTCCGCGCCCCGTCTGGCTCCTCTCCTAAGGCCGAGCCGCAGCTCGGCCCCAACTCCGAAGGGCTTAGGAGCACCTTTGCCCGTGGCCCGCTCCCAGCCCCTTGCTCACCTCGTGCGCAATATCGTTCACTTGGCTCTTATTTCTACAACAGAAGCCCCTGACCTCGGCTGCCTCTGCCTCCCGATGCTCCGTGTTCGCTCCCACCCCTCGTGCTGAGCCGGTGACGCAGCTGGGGGAAGGGGCTCAGCAGAGATGCAGGGAGAGGAAGGCGCAGCCAGAGGCTGCCTGGGGTCCCACTGTGGGTGTTGGACTCATCCTGAGCCCTTCACAAGGCTTGTTGTTCCTGGTGGATCAACTTTCCCAACTGCCGACAGCCCGGACACTGCTGCTCCACCTCTGCAAGTGTCCAAGGCCAGGCTGGATGAGGCTTGGAGCAACCTGGTCTATGGAAGGTGTCTCTGCCCGTGGCAGGGGGTGGGACGGGGTGGGATTTAAGGTCCCTTCCCACCCAAACTGTTCCATGATTCCCTGAAACCTTTGCTGTGAGCTCTCCCGCAGGGAGCAGGGGTGCAGGCACTAAACGCACCGCAGACAGGTGCCAGGGAGGAAGACGAGGCAGAAGGACCTGAACAAACCCGCAGCCACACAAGTTCCACACTTCCTTTCCGTGGAGCGTGACCAATGGAGCTCACCAGCGGGGAAGATTTACTCACAAAAAGGGGGTTTTTACAGGAAGGCAACTCCTCCCCCGGCTCCACCTTCCTACTAAGAAGCCCACTGGGAGCGGGAAGATCCCAAAGACAGCAGCATCGGGGAGCAGGGACCAGCCTCCCGTGTGTCCCCCAGAGAAGATACTCAGGATACACTTGTTACGGTCTGGGGGTCCCAAAAACACGAGTCCTCACTGTAACTGGATCTGGGCACGATCCCGTCACATCCCAACTCTGGTCGTATCGCAACCGTGACTGTTCAGCCCTCATCTCCAACGCCCCCATTGCCGTAAGCGCTCCTGGCTACGCGCAGTCAGCCCCTCGCGCTGTCTTTACGTGCCGAGCTGGATTTCCTTCCCTTTGCATGACAGATCCCTCACGTCACCCGCGACGGGTCCCCCAGCATCTCGCTACAAACAAAAGAGCTCTCGAGATGTCACCTTAATAGCAGCGAGGGAACAATTCCTCTGCTGGGGACGGTATTAATGACTTCACGGCTCAGCAGAACATCCTCCTCCCGCCCGGCTCCCTGCCTCCGCTGTCTCATTTGAGGAAAACAGATCAAATGGAGCACTTGCTAATGCGGGCACCCACCTTTCTTTGATCTCACTAATGAAAAACGAGACGGTGTTGGAATACGTATTAACTACTCCAGTATTAAACATGACTTCAGACGGGCTGGGAACAAGAGCAGCACTACTACTGCTGTCAGGGCCATCGTTAGCCGTGGTGACCCAATTAGAGCGATAGGGAAGGCAACAGCGCCGCTCAACTGAGTGTTTAACTGGGAGGTTACTGCAGGGGCTGTGATTTCCCAGAGCAGACAAAGCCCCAAGGAGAAGCTGTTACTTCCCACAGCCACCTCAGGAGTAGCTGCAGGATGGGGAGTTCCAACGAGCCGGTTAACGACACAGATCCATCTGCAGATTCCCTGATTTGATTTCAAATAACAGGGAGGAAAAGCAGATCCAACACTGCGGGTTGCTGACCGTGAAGCGGTTCGTGGGCTGACGTGGCTGTTAAAGGGATTTATCCCTCTCCCTGTGGGAGCTACAGCACCCTGGAGCAGTTGGCTGGGGTGAGGAGGGTGAAAAGGCAGGAACACCCAGTTTTAACCAGTTAACCTCTCCTGTGGGGTGGGAACCCTCCGGTGAAGTCGCTCTCCGCAAGTGACCGGAGTACAGCAGGAGCAGCACGCTGGCACAGGGAATTGCGAACGGCAAGGACTAACCGGGCCTTGGGAGGCAAAGGATAAAGCCCAAAAGCATGCCAAGGTCTTGGAGCAGTTCAGCAGCCCATGTTAATTGGGAAGCAGTGCAGAGAGGCTGAATTAAGAGAGTTCAAAGCCAGGTTTGAAGGAACCTCCCCAAGATCCAGAGTCGTGCCCTGCGCCGGGAGAGCAATGGGGGGTCGGGGAACCCCCCTGGGATGTTCAAGGTGAACAAGACATTCAGGGAGCTCAGTCCACATTCTTCACCAGTTAAAAAGTGCTGCTTGATGATTCCCCCGGGGGGGTAAAGGCGAGGGGGGGTGTTTGCTGTGGCAGAGCAGCAGGAGCTCACCCCACGCTCAGCCAGCGGGACCCAACCTGCTGCCGCCGGTCAGTGGCCCAGCACCACCGGGGCTCTGCAGGGCTGCACTTCGGGATCCAGATTCAGGTAGACTAAAGGGTTTCAGTCCCTCTGGGCTGTGCCAAGCACATTAAACACTCCTCCACCGCCGGATTTTGCTCGAGTCCTCAAGGCCCTGCTATAACAACGTGCTCTGAGTCGCAGACCCCTGTCCACGTGCCACTCCCTCCTTTGGTGCCCAGGTTCAGAAGCCCCCGCCGTGAGCTTTTCCTGCCGGGATGCAGCTGCAGACCCCCTCAGGTAGCACTTGGTTCATGCACTAAGCTTTGGCCTGGCTACCTCTGTTCCCCAGGAGCCCAAGGCACAGGGCAAACCGTCCCAGTGCTGGGGGCTCTCCCACCCCATCCGCGGTGGGGACTGTGAAACGTCAGGGCCAAGTGGTGGATCTCGAAACACGTGGTCAGCCCCAGTGTAAATAGGAAAACCAAACACGTTAACGACTCACTGCCAGCCCCGCGCAATAGGAAATCTGTACCAAGGGGAAAAACCGCCCCACATCATCGTCACAGAGGTCTCTCTCCACCCTGGAATTACGCTTTTAGCACCAGGGAAGTCCACCAGCCGAGGAACACCAGCATTACACCAACATTGCCCGGGGCAAGTAGGACACCCAGGGGTCAGCCTGACCCTCGGACAACTCCTGACAACGGTGCCCAGGGAACCCCATCCCCGCCTGGCCGGAGCAGCCCTCGCCAGCGCTGGGATGGCTGCAGGAGCCCGCACGGAGCCGAACCCGCTCGCCCAGGAGCACCCCGGCAGCGAGGAGATGCTGATACACACCTGCACGGGCCGCACCAGTCCGTTTGTTGGTTGAGGCCAAAGCGAGCTCTGCATTTCTTAGGAGAGGCAGGATCTGAACACAGAAGCATGCGTGGCGGAGAATGGGCAAGGCAGAGGCACAAAGAGGAGGAGGAGCAGGAGGAAGAAAAGAGGCAACATCATTTTAGCCACTTTAACACAGGACTAACAGACTACAATCCAAATGCTTTCTTTTTTCTGCAACAGAACGGTGCTGGCACCACCTCTCCTGCAGAAAAGTGACTGTTAGGCACATGTCAGTGATCACTGCTGGCAGCTGGAGAAGGAGGTTTGGGAAAGGGCCTCAGCTCTGGGAAATACGGGCAATTACAGGGAAATTCACAGCTCTTCGAATTTCTTAAGTTTGGAAAAGCTGCCAAATCCCAGAGGCGTTGCCTGCCCCTGTGTCTGCATCCTTGCCTGCTCCCTGCCTTTCCAGCAGCGACTAGATGGGGCTGCCAGCGAGCTCGGACTGCGCACGAAAAAGAAGAGGAGGAAAGTTGCAGAAGCAGGCTGAAAGCAGTTAGCACCAAGGAGACCCAGGCCCAGGTTATTACACTCTGCCCCCTGCCATTCCCCTTCCAGTTTTCATGGAAAAGCTATTCTCTGCGGCTTTTCCTAACCCACTGCAGTTTCACTGTATTAGGACTCATTGGGGTGAAGCCCCGTTTGCTTTCAGGCACATCCTGTTTTTAATCTAGTGCTATAAATGGGATTGGAACAGCACATTCTTGCGCTGGATTCACGCTCCCTCCTTCAGCCACCACCAGTGTCTCCTGTTGTGTACGACCAGCAGTTGCTTTTCCACCCGTAACAGGTGAAATTACCATTTTTGTATCACACAGACAAGACATACATATGGATATATAAATATATATATATACACACTACATCTAAGCCTGAAAGCTTGTAGCTCCCTTACCAGTCCAGACCTGGAATGAGATCAACAGTGGTAACTAAACTCAGGATATTGCTGGGACACAGTCACAGAAATGCTTTTTATGGACAGCTCAAAGAGGTCATCCAACAGCGAGTCGTTAATGCACACAGTTCAGATTCTCTCATTAAGTTAACGCAGGCTGCGGGATTCTGGGTGTATACTCCTCAGCAATAACACCAGAGCTGGACTGCCACGTCCCAACCAACAACCGAACTGCCCAGATGCAGCCAGCTGTGCACCCTGGGGTGCCCAGCTCGGGGGTGAGAGGTCTCTGCATGCGTGTACAAGGCCAGGGAGCATTTCTGGGAGCAGAGACAATGTTTTGCTTAGAAAGCCAATAGTTTATCACCTGTCTGACTTCATTTCATTCAGAAGTAGGTAACAGCAATGAGCAGCAGGGACCTGGAAGGCTGCGGAGTGGGAA
>NW_010251001.1:4537-5170 GCF_000690775.1 Eurypyga helias
CAGAATGGACATACTGGAAAAACAGGCTGTCTAACTCCATGGGTAACGGGATGCTGGGGTGGGCAAGGAGAGTCTCTCGATGTTTTATGATGAGTATTTCATGGTACAGGTATTATTTATCCCTGATATGGCAGAAACACTTCAGCACAGGAGTAGCCTTGGATGACAGGAATGTGTGTGTCACCAGCTGGAATCTGTCAAAAGGGCCAATTCTAACACACAGGGTGGTGCAGGGAAGCAACTGCTACTGGTTTTCAGTATGACTCTACTTCAGCTCTAGGTTACTTTGAAATAAACCCCGAATTTGGGGTAGTCCCACATGTGATCTTCAGCCCTTTTACTGCATTTAGTCCCACACGCAGTACTTGATGTTTGAGAGGAGTTCTCTTTAATTAATGGTATCTGTGGGGCTGATGGGGACACTCGCCCTGGATGATTTGAATAGATCGTTTATAAGAAGTTATGCACTTGCCCAAATCTAATCTTTTCACGCACTGCCCACGTTCAAAAAGTGAAAAAGTCACAGAAATGTTAATTTACCGCATCTAAAAAATTAAATGAGGTATATTTCTTTAGTTAAAAGCTCAGGAGAATAAAAGAAAACACAGTAAAACACGACAAGAGCTTTCCCAT
>NW_010251001.1:5205-19277 GCF_000690775.1 Eurypyga helias
CCGAGCCGCACACATGGCAGCACCGCCGCATTTACCTGAGTTGGAATCTTGCTGCTTTTCCCGTGTTCGCCTCTTCTTTTTCCCCTGGGGAAGCAAAGGAAAGGTTGTTAGTCGTGTGCTGCCCAGGGTTTTCGTGGCTGGGCTGCCGGGGAAGGCTGGTGCCGGCCAGGTGAGCGGCCAGGCCCTCGGCTGAGCACAGTGGGGTGCCCACGGTGCCGCCGGCTGTGCCCATTCGGAGAGAGATGAACTGGAAATCACTGCAAGGGGACCTGCTCAGCTTTATCTCCGTGGGCATCCCTTTCCTTTCCCCAGCTGCGCAGTCCAATGCTCCTGAGAAGAATCCCAGGAGGAAAGAAACCCCCAAAACCTGTGTTTGCACACAAATGGGCACCTTGTACATGGCACATATTTGTTCTGAGCATGTACTTTTTCCCCGGAATAACCCTTACGTCCAATACACTGCATCTAGTACCACAGGCATTTTGGCTCACAGAGTGGTTTGGGTTGGAAGGGGCCTTAGAGCCCACCCAGTCCCACCCCCTGCCATGGGCAGGGACACCTTCCACTAGACCAAGTTGCTCCAAGCCTCATCCAGCCTGGCCTTGGACACTTCCAGGGATGGGGCATCCACAGCTGCTCTGGGAAACCTGTCCCAGTGCCTCCCCACCCTCTGCGGGAAGAACTCCTTCTTGATGTCCCATCTTAATCTCCCTCTTTCAGTTTAAACCCGTTACCCCTTGTCCTGTCACTCCCTGCTCTTGGAAAAAGTCGCCGCAGCCTTCTTGTCGGACCCCAAAACCATCATCCCAAAACCACTCCGTGCGAGATCCGTGCATACACAGAAGCGGCAACAGAAACCCAGAGGAGAGGGCGGCTGGTCCCTGCCGCCACCCCCCGCCTCTGCTGCATCACCTTCCCTGCACACTGCTCCCCTGCTCCGTGTCCAGGACCACGCTGCAGACGCAGCACAGACCCCGAGTCTCCCACAGTCTGTGCGAGAAGGAGCAAGGGAGAACGTTGGTGGGTGCAAAACAACGTAACAAACCCAGCCTGAGCTACTCAGCACCTCTGCCAACCCCTGCCAGGCCTCCTCGGCCCACCCCAATGTGTCTCACCTGGGAATCCCACCCATTATCACTCTAATTAATTAATTGATAATTTAATGAATTGATCTAACCAGATGAATAGAATTAAACAAGATTTACTGCATGCAGTCTGATCAACAGCTGATCCTCCTGCCGTATTCTTACTCCCCCTCCCTATGTTTCTAAAAAGCACTTGGCCCATTTTAGCACCTTCCCCATTTCCAACAGGCGCTCTAATGCGGTGCCTTTGCGCTGGTTTTAGACAGGACAGGGTGGATATTCTTCAGAATAGCTGGTATGAGGCTGTTTTGGATCTGCCCTGAGCACAGCACTGATAAGGTGCTCGTTAGTGGGTGCTGGGGAGTGCCTGTACCAACTCAACGCCTTTCCAGCCTGCTGCAGCTGCGTTCCCAGCTTTCTCCCTACAAGCAGCGTGGGGGGACACAGCTGACCCAAACGGACCGAAGGGGGATTTCATTCCACAGTACGTCATGCTCAGTACATGACCCGGGGTGGGCAGGGGCCATAGCCCGTTTGTTTAGCTTGTTTGTTAGCTCATTTGCCTGTTTGTTTTGTTCATTAGCTCATTTCCTCGTTAGTGAGCTGGTGGGTGGGTTGGCTTGTCGTGCTGTCGCTCATGAGGCTCGCTCGGACTCTCCCTACTTGGGAGCTGGCTGTGCATCAGTTGGTGGGTGGTGAGCAACTGTATCATCTGTTCTATTTCCCATTATTTTAATTACTTAGTAGTATCGTTAATATTACTAGTATCACTACAATATTCACTTATACTCAATTATTAAATAGCTCTTATCTCAATCCATGAGTTTCCTTGCCTTTTCCTCTGATTCTCCTCCTCCACTGAAGGGAGGCGGGGAGGTGAGCGAGCGGCTGCGTGGTACTTGATTGTCAAGGTTAAACCACAACAGCCTTATCCGTGAACAGAAACTGCTCCGTAACACATTCCCAGGAGGAGCATCCCTGATTTCAAATGGGAAGGTCAGTTTTAGGAAATCCCCAGAAATTCTAAATAATATTTATCTCAGTGCTTTCGCAGCTGTGGCCCCATCTCTCATTCTTCTGTTTTCTTCCCTCACTAACAACAACCCCCAGCTGTATCCCCAAACTGACTCGCAACACACGCCACCTCCCCTCGTCTCCTACGGAGCTCCCTAACGAGGGCACAGTGGCGCAGGAGCACACCCGGCTGCTTGGGGCAAGCAGCTCGCAGGGCTGTGCCTTTGACCCGTGACTTGTTGTGTGACTTCTTGTGGTTTGAGTGAAGGTGGAAAGCTCCAGGCTGCGGTAAGCTTTTTCTTCGGTGTGGGAGCAACTGTATTTCCTGCCCGATATCCGCATCATGTGCTGCAGAAATGACCTACATTCCTCCTCCCTGCTCAAGATCCGGAGAGAAAAGCAACTCTTGCAACGACCGCAAGACCCAAAGCAGCTGTTTGCCGGTGCCGGGAGAACCAATGTGCCTTTGGAGCCCACCATCCGCTCCATTTTCTGGAGCAAGGAACCAGCCCTTGCCAAGATGAAAGATGCTATGGGATTGAGATTTCCATGGAAGAGGAGGATGATGCCTTGCTCTCAGTGATGCTGCTGCCTTCCAGATGTTGATATCCTCTAGATGTGTGCCCACCAATGCACCTTTGGTGCTGCCCCTGTTTCCCGGAGGGTGTCTCTGGCTGGCAGCAGCATCCACGCTGATCCTGCAAAGCTGCATACGGATGCTGAGCTCCTGGTCTGTGCTTGGAAGGAGACCAGGATATCTGTGCTGCTGCAGGGAACTGCAGGCTGAGGGCTTCCCATAACCTCTGCTTTTTCTGCATCATCTCTGTCCTCTGGGTTTTACGGGGTGGTTTTGGTCTGCTTAAGGGTGTTTTCTTGCCCTTGCTGTAGTCTGGACTTCCTGGAAGGAGGGCTCGGGTCAGGGTGGGCTGGATGGGCGCTTGCTGTGCAGCTCCCAGGGGGAAGAAAGCATCTCTGAGGGAAATGAGGGAGCTTTAGAGTGGATGGATGGCTATCTGATGACTTACGTGTGCTTTGCTTCAGGTCTCTAATGAGCTCGTTAGGCATGTAAGATCAAAACAGCCGAGAAAGCCACTAGAAAAGACCCGGAGTGTATCCCATGCTTCTGGGGAACTGCTACACTTAGGCAACCTTGTTTAACACGGAGAGGCTGAAGTGATTGATTAACATAGCTAAGAGGAAATGAACTGTTTTCAGTCTGGGAGCCCCCAGCCGTGCCGGTTTGGCAAACACCAGTTATCAGCCCCCCTCCCGGGTCATTTCTGGCCACGCCACAGGGAGGGGGCCCGAGCCGCAGCAGCCACTCACATAGTTGTCTCTGGCAGACCAGCCGGGGTAGAGCTGCATGTGGAGCTGCCGTTCCTTGCGGGCCAGTTCGTAGTACTTGGCCTGCTCCTCCCGGGACAGCGCGTGCCACTGCAAGGACAAGCGCAGTGGTGAGACGTGGCCCTGCTGTCCCCTCCCAGCCCACCCCACCCCAACCGCCCCGCTCCAGGGTGCATCCAACTTGGGTTAGAAGCACCCTGAGTCTTGTTCCATGCCCAACTACAGCTGCAGGGGACGGGGATGCTGTGCTGATGGCACCGAGTGCTCTTACCCTCCTTCCCAGGATCTGGTTGATGGCGGCGCTCTCCTTCAGGGTGCACTCGGCAATGACTTTCGCCCGCATTTCTTTCATATACAACATGAAAGCGTTCAGGGGCTTCTTGATAGTGGGCTTCTTGGCTTCCTTCTCTCTCTTTGGTTCTGGCTGAGGTTTCCTTGAGGGGACCACAAGAGATGCTGTCAGCATCACTGACCCCCCAGCCTGCCCATCTGAGCTTGGCAGAAGACTCGATGCCAAACCCACCCGATGGCACGAGCAGGTGCGGGGCCAGAGATTCGCGCCTGGGACGCACACTGCTGCTGCCCGATGCAGGCAGAGCTCGGTGTCCATCCCTCCGCCCCCCGCACACGCGTAACTGAAAGGGGCATGGAGGCTCTAAGGAGGCCGGCACTCCCAACTCACATGTTTCGGTCGTAGTGCTCCATCTCTTGCTTGCCGGAGTGGGGCACGATGGCGGGGTGCGGGATGCCGGTGGTGTGCATGCCAGAGCCCAGCATCAGCGGGTGAGTGAACCTGCAACAGAGAGCGGATGAGCCTTGCCGGGAGAGCTGCGCCAGGGATGCTCGGGGCGCTCGGGCAGCCGGAGCGGTGCGTCTCACAAGATGACACTCGGACGTGGCAGAAGCAGACGGTAAGCGGAGGACATGGAAAGCAAACCGGTGGGTGTTGCTGGGCTGGCACAGGGCAGACGGTGCCCACCACTCCTGGCAGCAGTGGGCACGGCCGGCCAAGCCACAGGCAGGCGGTGGCAAGGCTCCGGGTGCCTCACCGCGGCGAGGAAACCATCCTGACCGAGATCCAGGGTGCTTCCAACCAGCGGGTTCAGCCACTCAGGTCTCTGTTGCTGCAGTCTCTTATTATCATGGCAGAAAGGAACAACAAACTCAACGCGGGGTTTGGATGGGTGAGGGTAGGACCACCCCACACCTTTCTTTTAACAGAAACAGCCTGAGCCCCAACATGAACCAAACTGCAACTCTAGGAGGTGCCCCTTGCCTGAGCAACGCTCTCCACCCGCGCAGGACTGAGATCACGAGAGGTCTCGCTGCCTTTCAAGCTTCGCTAGCTCTCTCTCAAGCTTGAGAGGGTAAAGCCAGCGCCGTCAGCTTTGCCAAGCTTGCCACTTTATGGCTGCAGCCTGAGATGGCAGAATTGCCCATGGGAGATGAACTGTTCATTAGATATGCTGGCACGAAAAGAAAAGCTGTTTAATTTAATCCACCAGCAGAGTCTGATCCTTATCTCACCAGGTGTACTTTCTCGGCTGCAGCAGCGCTGCAAAATCTGCCCCAAAAATCCTGCGAGCAGGAGCTCCTGCGCTGGCGCAGGGAGGCTGCTGGGCCTCCCTAGGGAACCGTTAGCTCCTCTCTAGCCTTCACCTCCGAGGCTGGGCAAAGCGATGCCTGAGGGAGCAGGGAGGGCTGTCAGTGCTCCCTTGCCTCCGCTGCAGGGATAAGGCTTTGCACGGATGGAGGGCTGCATGGATGGAGAGTTTTGCATGGATCAAGTTTTTTTGCATGGGTAAGGGTTTGGTTTTCCTGTGGGAATCCTCCACTAACGGTTTTTCAGGACAAAGAAGCGAAAGCTGGTGCGTGGGCACGCGCAGCGTGCACAGGCATCCCCGCGCTGCTGCCATCCTTGCTGAAGCCACGGGGGCTTTGCCCCCTCAGCACACCCAGAGGGGCTGGGCTCTGGGTTTTCCATCCACAGGGGATGTATTTTGCTCACTGGGACTTCACGGGGTGTCTGGGTAGATTTACAGAGGGCAAAATTCGGTCCTGGTTGACCATCTACCTGCAGTAGGAATGGTATGAGGCTGTGCTGTGGGGGAAGCAGGGCCGGCTCCTGCTGAGCCCTCCCCATGCCCAGGGTCCGTGCCCGTGATGATGGGACGGGGGGGCTGGAGCTGCACTTACTTTTCAGAGGGCTGAGCTGTACCGATGGGAGGACAGCAAATAACTGCCTGTCCTGCTGCTAAGGCTGAGACCAAATAACAGGGATCGCGCTCTGCAGAACAAAACTCAGCAGCGGTGGCAGCAGGGATATATTCAGGGTTAGGATTAGTAATAAGGAGCAAAATCCCGAGTTATGGATTTCACACCCTTCTCCCAAAATTGAGCTGAAGGCAGGGATTTCTGGCTTTATTTTGACTTCTGCTGATTAAAACCCAATTGTTACGCATCGTCCCGGGATGCTTGATATTCCCCTGACCTCCCTTTGGACCAGACACAGTCTAGAAGCTCCTGCCCTTCCCATGGCTGCCCGGGGAAGGTGCGTCGCCGTCCCGGGGCGGCCGTGCTCTGCTGCAAGCTCCTACCGCACACACTGCAAGCGGCGAGACCAGCCGAGCTGCTGCCCTGTCTCACACAGCTCATACTCACCTGGAGAAAGAAGGCCCAGCAGAAAGCGCTGACGAATACGGCTGTCTAAATCCACATGACGGGAGCGGATAGACAGACTGGCTCTGCCTGGGATCGGGAAGAAAGAGTCTATAAAGTATCCACAGCTACGTGGTGTTTCCTAAAGATACCCTTGGCTAAGGGGACTCGGAGCACCGATGCCGCAGGAGCTCTGCCTGGTAGGATGCTCGGGATGTCCCCTGGGCTCAAGGGGTAATGCAGGACTTGGAATTTGTTTTGGGGGAAGCTGGGCCTCCCTGCAAAAGCTGGATCAAACTCTGACCCCACCCCCGTTCCCGGCGTTGAGTACACAGCTTTGAGTTTATCCTGTTAAAACACAAAATGCGGAGGTGTGCTGAAAAATCAGGAGGCGTTGCTATTGCATGGAAGAAGCTGCTTAAGAGCACAGTTTGACCAAAAAACGAAAGCCTGGTCTGAGCCTCTCTCTGTGCGATGCAGACCGCTGTGTGGTCACGGGGAAAGGGAGAAAGCACCTTGCGCATGCTCCAGAAATGCTCTGGTTTCCCCAGCACATCCCTACAAGGATTCCCGTCATTTTTAAACAAGCCAAAAGCTCAGTCCTATGTTTCTTTCGAAGTTGTTTCACACTGGGGATGAGGCATATACCAGACCTGGAGCTGGAAATTATTTTTGAGATAGTAAAAAAGCTATCCAGGAAGTTCCTCCTTGTTCCCAGCAGGGAACCCTCCTGTTTTCATATGGAGATAGCTCAAAAATACCTTGGCTTGTTCTCCAAACCTGCCCACAGATGCTCCCAGCCTACAAACTGCCCACAGAAACCGAGAGAGAGGATGCGGGGATGCTTCAACCCATGCAGATGCTCTTGCTCCCCGCGCCAGGCTGCACCGAGCTGTGCCTAAGAGCAGCGATCTTCAGCTTTAATAAGCAAAAAAAGCCCATTATCATTAAGCACAGGCCCCGTCGCTGCTGTGTCTCGGCTTGACTGAAATCGGCAGGATCTGTCTGTAGGAAAGGCAGGCGAGGCGGCGGGGCTCTGTTTACACCCTGCCAGGCAGCAGCCTTCTCCCACCCCTTAGATGTCGGCGGGCATAAACACACCAACAAACGGCCAAGCGCTACCACGCATCGGGAAACCGAAACAACCTTTGAAGTTGAACGCAGCTGCCCCAGGGCCGAGAAAACACTCGGAGCTAATCCAGAAGCGACACACGTTACTGCAGAGGCTGAGGTGCTGGGATAGAGAAGGAGCCGGGCGCTCGTGGCTCCATCCAAAGTGATTCTGATGTGAAAATTAATGCGGTATCAGTCCCTGATGGTTGGAAATGTGTGAATACCTTGCCCATGGCAGCGGGGTGGAACTAGATCTTTAAGGTCCCTTCCAACACAAACCATGCCGTGACTCTATGATTACAGCCCGCATCACCCGGTGATGGGAGGGCTTCTTGGAAAAAAGGCCTGGGACGGAAGTGGAGGGGCTACTGTGGTGCTGCTGCCGCTCGGCCCAGGCAGCAGGTGAGCGATACAGCTCGCAGGCTCCCAGCTGGCTCCAGCCAGCCAAACTCACTCAACTGGACTCTCTGAGGCTTTTACCCGACTGTCATCCCAGCTAATTACAGACAGAGTGATGGCAGCTCCTCCTGATGAAGCGCTAGGTGAGAACAAAGCCCGTCTGCCCAGCTCTGGCGTGTCGGCTTGCGGAGGAAAAGCTGCTTCCTGCACATAGCATCCCTGGCGTGAGCATCCCTGGTGTGAGCATCCCCAGCATGCGGCCCCTGCTGCCCACTGCCTCCTGCATGGGGCTCCACGCTGCCGTGCTTTGGCGCTTCTGCACCCACACACACTGGGAGCGTTTTCTGGGCTCTTACCCTGAATTTTGGGCAGGCAAAAGGATGAGTAAAGGCTCTACCACAGCTCCGAGGTGCTGCTCTCCGCTCTTTCACGTTGCTTTACCGTATCTGCTCTATTAGTCACTAATGAGCGTGTCTGATGAGGTTGCTTGAGGATGCCAAACCCTGCGGATGCTGGAGCAGCTCACAGCGACGCAAACTCCCTCCACCAACAACCGCCCGACAAAACCTGTGCCAACCAGACTTCTCACCCTCCATGTGCCCAGGGCCGCCCCTACCAGCATCCCACCCCCTCAGAGTGGACCTTGCACTTGGCAAACAGGCTCCTTTCTCACCCCCAACTATTTCTTTTGTGTTACAGCACAGTCACCCCAGTACTTGTTTTTCCTGAGGGTGAATCACATCATATGAGGAGTTAAATCATCGCCCAAGAGCAGCAGATTTAGCCGAGAAGGCAAAATGTAATCACTTTGAAGCCAAACTCTGTATCAAAGGCCTCAGCCCCTGTTTCCTTGTGGTTAAATATCTGGAACATGAAATTCATCAACAAAACAAACCAAAAATCTAACATTTTACTTTGTGTTTTATGCTTTGTCTCTCCCATTTTGCAATACCTGCTTGTACCCAGAGGTCTCTGCTGGGCTTTGCTGGGATTTAACAGCTGGCAGCGGGGTGGATCTGGCCGCCTGCCCCTGCAATTGCCCTCCCCACCTTTTCCCCTCTGTCCTGGCCATCCTGACCTGCTGCCTGCAGCCACCGACTTCCTTGTGATCCTCTGCAAGGTCCCTGCATCATGATGGGGATTAAAAATACACCAGAGGAGTGACGATGCCCACCTGGCACCGCCCACCAGACCTGCTCCCTCCAATGCCGGTGACAAAATCCGTGTGACCACAGAGCACACATCAGTGTATTTTTAACTCATGTCCCGGGGGCAGGTTTCCCAATGGGCTACACTTCACGGGCTGCTCCTAAGGCCTGGCCCATGCAGACAGGACATTTTGGGAGTGCTCCAGCCTACAGTTCCTCCTTCCCCGTCCCCTCGGGGCAGTGGGTGATGCTGAGCTGGCTGTGCCATGGCCAGGCTGCAGGTACCGGGGTCGTTTGCTGGGACAGGTCTTTGCCACAGTGTATTTTTTCCCTGCTTATCAGATCCCAAGAGGCAGCATGGCCCAGCGGATGGAGCGTCCCACTGAATTACCCCACACCAGCAGCATGCTCAGGGAAAGCACTGTTTGTACGGAAAACCCCAATGAGGGAGAAACCCCAATGAGGGAGAGGCTGTTGTTGTGATTAGGAAAGGTGGGTAGGAAGCTTTCTCTGGGTTTCCTAATCCGCACACGCAGCTAGATACAAGGCAGGAGGCGGTTTGGAATGGGGCAGGTTGTAACCCCGCTCCAAGGATGCTGCAGCTGGGATGAAGCCTTCAGCCTCTCCGTGGATCTGTTTCCTGTCTCTAAACCAGGGCTAGCCCCTCCTCCCCATCACACAGCACGCAGAAGGGATGATGCCGGGGCGAAAGCACTGTGGAGGTGACAGAGAAGAGCTGCCCGTGGTGTGCTCGCTGTACGGAGTGGCCGGGTGAGCCCGCACGGGACTGAGCCCTCCACACTCACCATCCCATCGACGGCGTGATCTGTCCGACTCCACCGGGAGGGAGAGGGTAGAAACCCGGGATGTCTGAGGTCTGGGAAGGACGGTGCACTCCTGGGAGAAGGGAGAAGGAGAAGAGTTGGACCCAGCATCACGCTTGCCAGCTGACGCGGCATGCTCCCAACCCCCCTGGCTGCTCCATCGACGGGTGCTTATGGGCAACAGGGAATATGTGTGAAAGAGCTGTCTGCAAGCAGCAGGACATTATTTGCCCTTTTTATTGCCGTGGTCCTCTCTGCAGGGATGTGGTGGGTCCCCCACGTTGCTGCAGAATCACAAACACTCGTGTAATGGGGTGGGGGAGGCAGCTCACTCCGGCACAGGCATCATCCGTGCTCTGTGCTACCCTGAGGACAAGCAAATCTTGCTTTGGTAAGGATCTGATGGATTCTGGACATCCCTCTGCCCTTCCCAGAGAGTTCAGGGACACAACCAACAGCCAGTGCCATTCCTACACCCCCTTCCCATCAATCCTCCCTGGGACCCCCCAGGAGGGGATGTTCCAGCAGCGTCTATCTCGATTTTAAACAACTGGAGTCCCCGCTCAAAGCAATCGTTTCGTGGGCTCAGTGGGTGCCAAGGAACAGCGGAGGTGGGTATGGTGCCAGCTGGGAATTCACCCTGAGCACGGGAAATCCCTGCGTGATCTTCAAAGCCGCTGGCACGGGTGGCATGG
This sequence comes from Eurypyga helias, assembly GCF_000690775.1. Classification (NCBI taxonomy): domain Eukaryota; kingdom Metazoa; phylum Chordata; class Aves; order Eurypygiformes; family Eurypygidae; genus Eurypyga; species Eurypyga helias. The sequence goes on from NW_010251001.1 coordinate 15,486, forward strand.
CCAGAGGAGACAGCACCTCGCAGTTTCTATCGGGACATGAAAACAGCCGGCAGAGCCCGGGGCTGCGGGTGGGACTCAGACAACCACCGTGCTGCTGGCAAAACAGCCTCCAGCTCACTCCCAGACTGGAAAAGTGGACGGGAGCTGGGGCATGGTGTAATACTGACTGCTAACGAGCCTCGGACCAAAAGTCATGTACGGAGATTGTCCAGCAGCTTTTCTGGGCATTAAATCCATTGAGCAAATTGGTCATGAGGTGCAAGGAGTTCACAAACTCAGAAGGCTGGATTATTCTCCCAGGTGTGTTAATGATAAATTAGTAATTAGGAATGATACCAACAGATTCCAAACATCTTCTTAGGAGTTAGCTAAAATAAATATATAACTGAACGGAAGGGAATACCTAAGTGAGCATGAGATTTACCTACAGCTGTGCTCAAGTGGGATGCTGCAGCCCACTGAGGGGCAAACAAAACCAGCATCCGCATTGGGCAGCTCCCAGGATTTCCTGAGAGCTGGACCCCCGCCCCCCGCCAAAACACGTTGCGTAAGCCAGAGCACAAGTTATTCTCGCTGGCCCAGTGGTTGGGGCAGCAGCCACTGACTCAGAAGATCCTGCTTGTATTTCCTTGTCTGTGTGTCCTTGGGCTACTGTGAAGCACTTTAAAGGGTGCTGTGAGAATGAGGATGACGGTGACTCTCAGGCGCTTACACTAGCTGATAATGGGAGATATTTCAGCGAGATGGGACACATCCAGAGCGAACGGGGAAGGAAACCCTCGCCCCAGCAGCGCAGGGATGGGGCACGCAGAGCTGATCACAGCAGCACCATGAAGCAGGTCCCAGCTAAGGATGACGATCTGAACCTTTAAACAAATAGGATCTGGGAAGTCTCTGCAGGGGACTGAACCCTCCCCCATCCCCAAACCCTCCTCCAATGTAAATGTACAGGCTAAATGGGAAAGGGGAAAGCCAGAGGACAGCTTCCCAGAATTACTGACCCATTGCTGAGTGAAGGCTTAGGGACGACTCCAGTACCAATTGGAGCCTCCACGGAGGGATATAATCAGCTCATCCCCTTGGGTGAGCTGCTCCCATGCTGCCTAAGGCTTTCCAGACTAATGCGGAGTCCCTGGAGGTAGCTCACAGTGAGGGGCTTTTGTGCTCTGCAAGGCATCTGCAAAGGCAGCGTGAAGGAAGGTGCATCGGGTCGCCTTCCCGGGAGGTTTAGAGATCGGCACGTTTCCTCGCGAGATTCGGAAATCTGCCATTAGCTGAGCTTTTAATGGGTTTGTTTTGTTAACCCTTCATATTTTTCTGCCGAGTTCATTATGCTCTGGTGTCTCCCAAGCAATGTGCTGGCTGGAAGAAAACCAGGATGTGCCTGGGTGTCTCTCACACCGGACCTAAATCCTCCCCATCAGCATCATCCCTGATGAGCCCCGAATGCAGGCTCCGGGTTCAGACCAGGGATAACTCCGCACACCCTCCAGCCATGAGCATCCTCAATACCCTGTCCTTCCAGAAACGACGTGAACATGAAATCGCGCCCAGGGTGGTGCACTGGGTAATCTGAAGAGATGCTGGAAGCTCCTCAACGTAAGGTTGAGAATCTGTTATTACACTCAGCTCGCCCGTAACCCACAAAAATGATGGGCTGGGGTGAAGTCCTATACACATACCTATATTTCACAGTTCAGGGTTTAACCTCTATGTACTGTACTTTCCTCTGTAGCGCCACGAGCTAATTGACGTGTCCTGGACTCTCACAGGAATCCAAAGAACCAAACCGTGTGACAACCACACAACGTGTGGCTACGGACACACACATATAACAATCCAGTCAGCTATCAGACACTGATCCTATTTAGTCAAAATATTTCCTGTTTCAAGCATTTCTTTTCTCAAAATGACAACCTGACAACAGTTTGGGTATGAGTCAAAGGAAAGATTACTTTTCATTTTCTGGTTGACTCTTGCATCATCTCGCAGGCTCTGGTCTCATCTCAAGCTACAGGACAGGTGCACAGAGAATTAAGAGTGCTTGATCAGCAGTGTTGGCATTTTTCCTATCAAACTCCTCTTGACCAGGACTACAAAGCATTGCCAAAATGCTAAATAAACTTCTAATGCCCCAGATGACCAAAGCTCTTGGCTTTTCCCATTGATCTGGGACCAGTAAAGTGACAGACTTGACCTCAGCGGTCTCTGGTGCTGTCCCCCTCCCACCGTGCGGGTCTCCAGCAGTGCCATTACCTTGTTTCTGGTTGATGTCAGCGGGCAAGTGGGGTGAGTGGGAGCCGTGGCTGAAATGGTCGTTGCTGTAAGGGATGAGCGGGGTGAGCGGGTGGACTCCGTGGGATGGCTGCACGACAGGAACTTTGTTGGACTGCAAGACACAAGGAGGGAGAAGGCTCAGAAGTCGTCAAGCTCCATGAGCAAGGAAGGTCCTGCACAGTCCTGTCCCTGCAAGCGAGGCTGGGAATTACTAAGAGCAAGGCAGAAATGCCCTTGACTACTTAAATAAACACTACAGTGTCCTGCAAGAAAAATCCATACCCAGTGACAACAGCTCACCACTGCACGGGTAGGTAGAAACCAGCTCAAATCAACACGAAGTTTTCAAAATTCAGAACTTCTTTCATTCATTTCCAGTATCTTTTATTCCAGGATGAATGTTACAAGCGTGTTACCCAACACATTGCTCTTGTCTTCTGCCGCCACAGGGTCTAAATCTGGACTTTCACATCCTGCACATTCACTCTGAAAGCCACGCTCAGGCTTTCCTAACCGGGGTGCTCACGCAGGGAGAGCCGTGCCGAGGGCAATGCCTTTGAAACTGTGACGGGGTCACCAGCGAGCCCTCGGGCTGAAATCCCCCTCGGGCTGAGCTCCAGCGCCGGGAGAAGGGCCGGAGGGAGCTGAGGCAGCGCCGAGAATGCACCAAACCCGGGAAATTCAAGAAAGAAAAATGCGATCTCCTCTTGGAGCTACTCCTGGGTTACGCACGGTGAGGCCATCGGAGCCCAACGCCTTTGTAAAAGGCGCGTTTTTGGGAACACAATGGGGAGTGCTTCTGCGTGTTGGAGCAGAGAGGGGGGAACCTGTTCAAAAGAGCTGTAAGGAAAACACACACACACACGCTGCCGTCTCCAGCCAGCCTCCTTGCCTCCAGCGTCTCGAGCTGCTCCCTACATGCCCGGTTTCGCCCATGGTTGCCTTTAAACCCAAACTGACTTGGCCTTGGTGGTGGAATGTTAGGATTTGTCCCAGATAAATCCCAGATAAATCTGTAAAGAGAAACAAGACTGAGAGCTCCCTCAAAACGGGGAAAGAATGAGAAGGGGCCAGGTGAGACAGCTTTCCAGGGGCAAGGAGCTGGGTGCTGCTTGCCAGACCCTTGTGTCCCACCGGGACAGCGACAGATGATTTGCTGCATGTCTTTTGACAAGTCATTTACAATCTCTGGGCTTGATCCACCACTGCCTTTCACTTTGGGAATGAAAGGCAGAGTGAGCTCAGGCAGAGTGAGCATGGAACACCAGCTGGCTTTGCTGGAGCCAATGGCTCCAGACCTGACGTGGACCTCTCCCTGCTGCTCCGAGATGTTTGCCCAGCAGCTCAAGAGCCCTGGGCAAGTCCTGTGTTTTGCATCCCTGCTCTGAGGAGGAAACCCGTGAAGCGGAAAGGAAAACCGACCGATGGAGATGCCGCTTTACATCTGTCTGTCCCACAAAGGTTTGCTCATGCAAATAAAAACCAAGAAGCATGCAGGTTTGCATTGAAGAATGA
>NW_010251001.1:19378-20681 GCF_000690775.1 Eurypyga helias
CTGTCTTGCAGCAGGGCCATGGGCTATGTGGTTTTCCCATCGAGAGCAGCTCTGGGCTGGCTCCCGCTTAGTTAAACACATGTTGGAGCTCTGAGCCTTTACTATTCTTGCCCATGAAATGAGATGAAGAATAGCTTTGCAGTGATATTTCTAAAATTAGCTCTGGTTGAGCTTATTTAAGAGCCAGAAAGCCTAAATTAGGGATATGCAGTTCTACGTGTACATTTTAACATCATACTGGAGCAGAACGAGCTCGATGCTGAGCTGTTTTGCAAACCTCAAGCATTTCTGCTGTTCAAAGTGGGGCAGACCTTTCCCATTCGCACCGTGCCTGATCCACAGCACTGCGCCATCCACCAGCCAGCCTCGCCGCCTGACGACTGTTAACTGCTTTCGGAGCAGTGACAGAGGGTGCAGACCACTACAAAGGCAGCTGAGCAGTCCTGATGCTGATCCCAGGGTACCTCATCAGTGAGAAGCACACAGCACGTGCGGTTACAGCAAAGGCACAGGCCTTCCTTCTTCCCCATCAAAGCAGAACATGGCAGCTTGGTGCTACGATAGGTTTGCAGGTCTGTTACTCAGATTTTCCGTCCGTTCAGATGGGAAACATGATGTTGCACCAGTGAGAAGAGCTGGCCTTCCTCACATCCCTTCTGCACTGGCGCACACCTCACTCAGAAACTCTTCTCCTACTCTTTAAAGCCATTAAAAGCTGGTGGGGAAGGATGCCCAGGAGGAAGGCAAGACAGAAACTTCTGCAAGAGGCTACTAATCCCCCTTCCTCCATTTGGGAGTTCGTTACGGGAACCTGTCTCCCAGATGGAACCAGCCAAGAGAAGGCGGAAACGTTGCACAAAGATCTGGAGAAACCGAGAAGGCTCCTTTGGTGCTGGTCCCCAGCTGGAACAACACAGCTGCTCATGGTCGGGGCCGTGTCTGCAGCTCCTGGTCCTCACCAGACACACAGTGACTGCCGCACGCGTCAGCGCTGTGAGATCATACCTTGTTTACAGAAATCTATATGCCAGCGGGATCAATTCCTCTTTTTGACAAGGTCTACGTTTAGTTCCTGCAAATCAGCTGCAGCATGTGAACCCTGAAGAGGCTTTCAAAGCCAGAGCATACCAGCTGACAGTGCCTTACGCCAGAAAATTAAGCTGACATAAAAGTTTTCTGCCCCAAGGACGGATTTAAGGGGAGAGGAGCTGGTTTGGCCACTGGGAGGATGCGGGGTGGGCTGGTGGGGGCACTGGGGCGATGTGCTGCAGTTTGGTGCAGCACCTTACTGCATCTCCTCCCC
>NW_010251001.1:20692-22654 GCF_000690775.1 Eurypyga helias
TCAGAGGGGCGGCGGCGGCTCTGCTGGTTACCCCCCCACGCCCCCCCCTCCAAAAATAATGCAGCTGGTGCCCAGCTCACGGCCCCAAGTCACCCCAAGTCACCTCCCGTTCTTTGGCAGCCGTGGGGGGGCACAAAGGGGCTCTGAGGACAGCACTGTCTCACCGCTCCAGGCACAGCCCCTTGAGGGCCGGTCGGGGAATGAGCCACCACCCCACTACAGATATGAGCAGGTGCCTTTACAGCAACACCAGAACGGTATTTCCAGAGGGGACGGAGCAGAATAGGGTTTTGCAAGCCGGGGGGGCCTTTTTCCCTCTCAAATTTGCTAAACGGCAAACTCTCCTGAGTGCCCACCTCCCCGGTGAGCGGTGCCCGCTCTGGTGCCCTCGTGTGCTGGGGCTGGCACCGGCCCCACAGCGCATCACCCTGCCAGGATTAACCAGCCCCCACTAACCGGGCTGAAAATAATTAAAAAAAAAAGACTGTGAGGGAAGAAGCTGCTGCTTTGAAGCCAAGAAGTGACTTTAATAACTAGAGGTAATTGGATGAGCAAAGAGAAAAAGCCATAGCATTAATTATTAAGACAGACTAATTGTTGGCAAGGCAAAATTAGGAGACCTCACCGCTCACGCACGGGTGTCTGATTGCGACAGGAGCTCCGGGCTAGCTAGAAAACTCTCCTTTCGCTGAGCACACACAAAGCCAACAGGTCTTTCACACCAGGATCACTCTCGCCATCAGAGCTGCGACGTTACTCGGCTCCGAGGTGCCTGACCAGGCACAGCATCTTTCGCCCGTGCTCCCATCCCACGTTACACGGGGGATGCAGCATGCTCTGGCTGTGGGCAGCCACGGGGTTATCCACATTACTGGTTATTCAGAACTATAAATGAGCTTTTTTAAACAAAACACGGGTTTTCATTAGAAAACGGTGAGAGATTGTAATCAAACATATTCTGGGAAGCACGTAGTATTCTGACTCTCTTTCAGACGAGTCTATTTAGTCGTGACAGGCTAAAAACATGTAGTTTTACTTTGCCGGCTTGACAGAGGATTTTTTTTCTTTTAAACTTTAAAGCTAATCTTAGCAAAATGTAGTACAGAAGGTCAAGAGTCAAAATTTGAGTAAAATGATCAAACAAAAAATTTCCACAGCCAGCAACAGTCTTTGGGTTCTCTGCCTCGTGACAGCATTAGAAAAAATGGTAATAATTTTTTCTGCTTGGATCAGTTTTAGGAAAAGAAACAAATTAAAAGAAACCCGAAGTGAATGTTTTGTAACCTGTGAAAACTATTCCTTGCTACAATTGAGAGCAGCTATTAAAAGCAGCAGTGGTCACACCACGCTGCCTGAGGGGCTGCTGGGGACCCCAGTGTCCCACCAGTGCCGGGCTCCTCTGGCTGGGAATTCTTTTAATTAATTTTCTGGGCGAAGACAATTCATAACTAAAATAAAGCAACTTAATTCTACTGCCCCTTCCAACCCTCGGTGCCCAGTTTGGTGAGAAGTGTTTTACCGCAGGGTGGCTGCACCAAGCACCCAGGATCGGTCCTCGCACGGGGCGGTGGGGGCTGTGTACCCGCCCCACGGCGAGATGTTTAATACGTGAAAGGAGAAGAGTAAACCCGCCTGATGACACAAATCGAATACAGGAGCTCATCTGATCGTAATCTGCCCTGCTGCACGCAGGCACAAAACATCTTTCCTAGGAATAACCCCTGCTCGGTTTTGATGACTATTTCAAGAGCTGTTATGTTTTCCCCAGACTCTGAACAAAAGCAACCTAAGTGAAAAGCTGGCTTTTTGCACAGTTTGTTTTTGAGGCACGGTTACATACATGATGCTGTTTTGTAGGAAAGAAACTTGCATTTTACACCTTTCCCATATGTTTGAAATAACAGAACACATTGCTGAAGTTGCTCTCACTTCATACAAGTGTATAAAGTCAGCATCGGGGGG
>NW_010251001.1:22681-67597 GCF_000690775.1 Eurypyga helias
CCCAAACACCCAGGGGATCCCACAGGCATAGGTGACCCTACACACACAAGGACCTGAAACACAGGGGAGGCTGCAGGCATTGTGGGTCCCATAAACACAGGGGATGCCCTGAACATAGGGGATCCATGCCAGGCATATAAGGGGTGTCCTGCACACAGGGGACCCCCTGCACATGGGGACACTGCAGGCAAGGCAACAGGGACAGACTATCAGGACTGTGCACAGCACTGGCATGGCTGGGGCCCAGCACCACCTGAAACACAGGGGAGGCTGCAGGCATTGTGGGTCCCATAAACACAGGGGATGCCCTGAACATAGGGGATCCATGCCAGGCATATAAGGGGTGTCCTGCACACAGGGGACCCCCTGCACATGGGGACACTGCAGGCAAGGCAACAGGGACAGACTATCAGGACTGTGCACAGCACTGGCATGGCTGGGGCCCAGCACCCATTGTCCCTACGAAGGATAACTGGGTGCTGCCTGCATTGCACGAACCTCAGCTCCCAGCCACATTCCACCGGTGCAAAAGCATCAGCCAAAATCCCTGCAGTCAGCCCAAAAGGAAGCAAAGCAGGGGCCAGCCTGCAGGAAAGCCCAGCACCATGGGAGCTACTGGCAGTCCCCCCACATGCAGAGGAGTTTGCAGGAAGAGGAAACCCCATAACCCCCCTGTGATGCCTGGAGCTGGGTGGCCCCATAACTCAGGCTGTGCTGGCCTTGGCAGCAGCCTCCCGGGCAAGGGGAGGCTGGAAGCATCCCGGGGGGTGCAGGAGCTGTCCCCCACAACGCGGCAGCACGAAGCACCCCGCCATGCGAGCTGGCGGCGGGGAGAGCACTGTGGTTTCCAGCCTCGCCCGGGAGCCGAGTCGCGGTGAGGCGAGATTAGTCACGTCACTTTCAAATTTTCCCACATCGCGGTCCCCAAAAATAGCAAAACGAAAAAGCCATGGGCCACGAGAGCAGCGGCCGGCGAGGGGCCTGGCTGATGGACGGAGCTGGCGGTTGTGCCACACTGGTGGTTATCACTGCTGAGGCAAAGCAGGGTTTCAGCAGTCTCAGAGCCCCATGCCGTTCGCTGTGCCCTGTGTCCGGCTGCTGGGAGCAGCCCCCGGAGCCAGTCCCAGCTCAGAGCAGGCAGAGGGATGGGGTGAGCTCCCAACACCCCTAAGGGTGCCTCTGGGGTGAAAGCCCTGGGCGCAGCACACGTGCTGCAGACTGCAGTCCGGCCCCCAAGTTGCCCCAAATGTGTTTGCTTCAACGTCACTTCTCAGAGAGGGTGAGATGAGTTGCCACGACCGCTATGAAAAACAAAACCTACAAAGTTTTGCTGTTGCTGATTCAATGAGGAATTAATTCCTTTTCACTGCAAAATTAGTCATCGTGCCACAGAAAGAAAGGTATAAGGTCAGGCTGCACCGAGCATGCACAGCTGCTGGGGAAGGCATCCGTGGGAATGTGCCTTTTGCTCTTTATCCGACAATCAAATCCAAATTAGTAAATTATTAGGGACATTATTGGATATGTCCCGCAGCGTCGGATCTGCCCGTGGGAGGGCTCGCAGGGCAACGCTGTCACTCGGGGCACTCGGTGACCTGCAGCCTGTGACTCAAACCCAGCTCTCCACAGTTTCAGGGCACCTCTGAGTTGTGATAACATCTCCCAGCCCGTGTCAGCAGACACCTTCACCCCTCGTTCCCCCGCGGTGTTGCACCAGGAGATGCTGCGGTAAAAGATCACCCCAAATACCCACGGCAGACTGTTTGCGGCACTGACGGCAAGCGTCGGGGCCCGAGCCTTCGGCAAGCCGCGGGCGAAGGAGGCAGCAGCGACTCATTTCTCGTTTCAGCATGCTTTTTTCTCTTTTCTCACTTTTGCTGCAGTCACATTGCCCCAGCCCACTGCCGCAGCAGAAAGGAAACAGGGAAAGTTAAAGCCACCCACGCTCAGGCGCTGCCCTTGCCTGACCATGCATCCCTCCAGCAAAGCTGAATTTCAGCAGATGCAGCATTTCACCGGCCCCTACCTGGGCTGGGGTCACCCAGCAGAGAGGGCTGGAGCTGCTCCTTCCCCTCAGCCCCACCAAGGGTTCCTCCAGCGACAAGACCACATCTCCCATGACCAAAAGAGCATCACTGCCCCGCATACCCTGTCTCTGGATGGCCCAGATGTGCTTACAAGCAAAGTCAAACCAAGGGGAAAGTACTAACATCCAGCTCTTAGTTCCTGCAGTAATTCTACGTATGAATCGCAGCGATGAGCAATTTGAGATACATATCACACATCCAGGCAAATATTGTCCCTGCTCCCGTTTTTATCCCTGCACTCCACCTTTTGTGGTTGATGGAGCATTATTCCCTCAACTCTTCCCTTTCCCTCCAATTCCTTTCAGCTTCTTCAAAATCCAGCTCTGCTAATAAGGCACCTGAGCAGCCCTGCTCTTTTTTGCACAGGGAAGGGATGCGCCCGCCTTAGTGGCAAAACTGAGCTCCTGGGATGCTGACTCTTCCCTGGAACTCGGTTGTGCATCACCGCGGTGTCGGGGAGACTCTGCTTGGGTATTGGGAGACAAGTTCCCTGGCACTGAACACCTTCCGTGCGCTGGCACTGGGAGAGGTGGCCAAGCTCTGGACACGATGGGGACAAACACAGAACTTTAAAAGTTCTCAGTGACCTTCTGTGCTGCTGCAGGTTTCTGTTTTTAAGCAACGATGGTTATTATTTTTAAGTTAAACTGCAGGGGAAATAGCTGAGCTTTTCACCGTTTACGGGCACAGGAAGAGCCGTTTCACTTCTTAAGTATTTGTCTTCTAAGAGAAAGATGTAGGTGGTTCTTCGTGAAGCAAAAAAAAAAAAAAAAGAAAAGGCATGGAAAAAGAAAGATCAAAAGTCCCTCCCAGAGGCTGCTCTAATGGTGACAGGGGGCAAGCACGGAGACACTTATGGCCCGCATCAGAGAGGAGAAACTCCCCGAAAAAAGAACTTTTGGCATCACTTCCCCGTGTTTACAGTCACAGTCCGCAGAAAAGCCACCTCACTCCAGAATCCTCCTCGGCCCTGCAGAAAGTCCCTTTGCTGGGCGCTCGCCCTGCTCGGGAAACGCTGCAGCGCTGGTGCTAAAAGCAACTTCACAGTGCTGTGTCTGCCCGGGAGGGGACAGAAACACCCCCCAGCACCCCAGTCCCAATGCCGCCACGAAGGACAAAGGTGACATTTGCCTTTAGGGAAACAAACACTGGGGTCATATAACCCGGGGGCTTCACTGCAACACCAAACCCCAGCTATTTTCTCCCAAATGCCAGGGTAATAAATATAACGGCAGGGGCTGCATCACCCCCCTCTCCCAGTTATTTCCTCATCCCTGGTTATTGTCTCCCTCGTGTTCTGTCCCCTTCGTGCTACGTGGTTCTACGAATCTGAATCAAAAGCTGCAAACCCTGGAGTTACCGGTAACACTTGAGGCTTCAAACGAGCAGGCACTTACTTACTTGGCCGGCAGAGGCTGATAATATCTGACCTCCTTTATTTTGCCCCGTTTCTCAAAGCCCAGCGGTCGGTCTGATACCCAGAATTAATCAGGAAAATGTCCAAAAGGGCACGGGAGGAAAGCAAAATAACAGTATGACACAGAGCCAAGGCTCGCCCTTTGGTAGGGCTCAAGAGGCCATTTCCAAAAGGACCAGAGACATCGCCCTCCGCGTGCCCGGCTCACGGGCAGCACCGGCACCAACCGGACCTCGGGGTGCACAGGCTGGGTGAAACGGGTTTGGCTGTGAGACCTGTGTCCCGGTCTCAGGCACCGGTGTCTTGGGGCGATTTTCACCGGTTCTGAGAAACCATTTGCAAACCCCAGCCCTAGCTGGGTCCTGGATCTGAGGCGAGGTGGCTTTGGCATCTGGCTGTCACATTCCACCAAGGATGTGGTGCAGCAAAAGATGGAAAATACTGAGTTTCTGCGTGCATCTGCCAGGAGATCAGCCCAACAGAAACCCTCCAGGTGTCAGTGCCATGCAGCTTTCCGGAGGCACATGTTGGCTTACACATCCCCTGGGCATCAGGAGAGGGCTCCCGGCGCTCGGACGGGCTGTTATTTTCCATTTAAAACAAAAACAAAACCAGCCCAGGGGTGAAAAACTCTTGAGAGAGCACAGGGGAGTTCACAAACCAACTCTGGTGTGATGTACGGCGTTTCAATTCCCCAAACATCAGAGGGGGTGAAACCTGCCCCTTTGCGCTGCTGCAGTGCTGGGGTGCACAGCCACCGCGGGGGACACCGTGCTGCTGGTGCCACCACTGTCACCCCGGGACCCGGACAGGAGTCCCGGCACAGGATGTTTGTCCCTGTCTCTAGGCTTGGGATGGGATGGCTGCCATCCCAATACATATTCTATTCTATTCTATTCTATTCTATTCTATTCTATTCTATTCCATTCCATTCCATTCCATTCCATTCCATTCCATTCCATTCCATTCCATTCCATTCTTAATTTAGTCTACATAAATTTAAGTTTTATTTTGCTGTATTTTATTTCATCTCATCCTGCTAGTCTCAAAAGCCCAGCTTCACGGGGAATCTCACCAGGCAAGAACGTCACCAGTAGAAAAAAAAATAGACAACAAATCAAGTGTCCCACCCCATCTGAAAGTAAATCCCCGACTCGGTGACTGCGCTGTGAAAAAATAGTAGTAATAACAGTAATAATAACCACCGTAATAACGATACCACAGTGCTGCTGACTTGTTTGGAGAGAGCTTTCTCCCCTCGCGTGTGACCACCGAGGCCCCGTGCTGGCAGGCGACACCAGAAGGTCTTTGAACACGTTGGATGTAGCCGTGTTCAAGCACTTGCTACCAGCTCGTTAACAGATGAGACAATCGGTAATTGTTATCGGCATTCTTGGGTACACATTTCCCTGCTAGGGTGAAACCCTCTGATATCCATACGGATGTCAAGTGCGTTTCTGACACGGATGGCCACGAGTGAACGAACCCCGACTGCTCTGAGTCTTCTCCCGGGTCCCTCCCAGACCTTTCTGCATCGCTGCCAGGCAGGAGTGCTCCTGGGATGGCACGGGATGTGGGTCGGGATGACGGTCCCACCCTGGCTTTTATTTTGCCAACCAGCTGTGAAGCCCAAAGGGGGAGGGCTACGGCGAGGAGCATCCCTCCCCACTGGGATCCCCAAACCCATCGGTGACCCCCGCGCAGGAGAGCGGAGAGCTGCCGCTGCCCAGCCTGGAGCCAGCCCCATGTTATTATCAAACTTATTTCCCATTTTCCGTGATAAACAGCTCTCTGGAGGGAAGATAATCCCCCCCAGAGCCAAGGGGATGCTTTACTGACACCCTGCAGCTGTAAGGCGATAGCAGCTTTCCTTGTTGCTCACTTTCAGGGTGACATGTTTACACAGAATGCTACAGCCGCTAATCCTGGATGATACCCTGTGTCTGCCTGGGAGAAATCCTAATTTTCTTGATAGGAGGAATTAGTTCCTTTAATGCTTAATACCCCTTTTTTCCCCTGAAAGCAAGCAAGCGTTATTGTGCGGAGTGGAATAAACATTTTAATTAAAATGTGGAATTTATCTTCAGTCGAATTCGTTGGAGCCCCTGACGATACGTCAAACTCCGCTTTCCCATTCTGAATCTCTCTCTGATCTCTTAATGCGAACGGCTGAATTAAAACCTGGGCTCGGTGGATTTGCATATAATTAGAGAGCAAGGGAAATTAATAGGGAATTGAATGGCTTTCTCCTCTGCCCATCTGATGTTTTTACCAGATTAAAAAGAGTTGATTTTTTTAATGACTGTAAAAATGTATTAAATATTAGTTAACCTTTTTTTTTGTAGTTGGGGGGAGGGAAGCAGACAGACTAAAGAAACAAACTTCTACATATGATAATGAACGCCGCCTATCGTGGGAAGCAAATATCATTGTAATTAGGATTAGAAAGGAATCCTAATTAATCCTGTCCTGCCACTTGACTTCTACAAGTTCCTTAAGTGTTACCTCCAAGGAGCTGTAGAACAAGGAGCAGTTTAAAGGCTTGCCAGCTAATCCCTGCACACAGCGGCGAGGAGCTGCCGCGACCATCAGCGGCACGGGGCGAAGGCTCCCCCAGCCTCCCGGCCGAGACCCACCAGATTTAGGATGGAGTGGTCTGATCCTGGCACGTCGGATGGATTCAGGGTGAAGGGGAACAGGCAACTCTGCTGCCTGAATTTCCTAATTCCCCACGATGAACGAGGAAACGAGATAGCAAGCCAAGAGAGAGGGATGCACCAAGTCCCACAGCAACACCTACAGGGGCCTTTTCAGATCTCTTACCATGTTGTTATTCCAGTATTGTCTAAATAGTCTATTTAGCAATAATTATTGGGCTGGTTTTCAGGATGGGACTCCAGGTATGGGATGGGAATAAACGAGGAAACTCCAGCGCTGAGCCTTCCCCACCCCATGCCTCGATTTCATCTTCTCTCCACTCGTGATGAACAAGATTACCTACCGTGCTGGTATTAAGTCATACATATTTTAACTCGGCTCCTGTCATGTGTCATCAAATCCTGTTTTTCAGGTATTGAGATTCACAGATTTAATTGCACAAGATTTTACTACAGGAGTGGATGGTCATGAGATTATTTTCATCTTTGGGTCTCTGTATGGAAAGCAGTTTTTGAGAGAACTGGTTTCCAAGCGTCAGACACCGGCTGAAAGTCTCATTTTCTAGTGCAAGGAGGTGCCGTAACAGGGGATTGTAACTCGCACTAGTAATGAAACATAGCAAACTTTATGGTAAGTAATAAACAATAAATGAATCCTGTCACAGCTAGGTTGGCTTCTCAGCATAATTCTTCCAAGAGCTCTAAGTTTTTGGCTATGGCTTTGAGAGAAACTGAGTAACAGCCTGGGAATAACAAGGTTAATACAAACACGAAAAATTTTCACTTCTAAGCTGGAGACCACACAAAATGTGCCCAGTCTTGGATGTCATTTTAACCCAGGCCGATCAAAAGTTCACAAGTCAGGACAGATCAAAGGCCTCATGTTGAAAAAAAAAGAGAAATTCACAATTTCATATGGTTTTGCTGAGAAAAATAATTGATGAAACTTCGCTCTTTCAACTTGGTTTTGCTTTGAGTTTGGGGTCATCTGAATCACGGAGCAATGGGCACAAACCCACAAAGGCTGAACTCTTAGTACAGTTTTAAGGATTCTAGTTCTTGCAATGGGAACTTGCCACCCATTCCAGGACTGCACCAGGGTCGGGAATTTTAAGCAACATTATTTATTTTTGTCAGAGAAAGTCATGGAAACCACAACTCTTTATGGGGTGCACCTTCACCAAAGTTTTGCTGGGATAAGTTTAGGTCTAGGAGAGAGTTTTGAGCCACCTCCTGATGATGCACTCGCCTTGCTGAGAGGCAGAAGACCCAGATACAAACCATGGTCATCCTGAATCTTTATTTTCCTGCTCTGATGCGACTGCAATAGCAATCCTCTGCTTTACGTGAACCACGCTGGCCGACCACGAGGAGGGTCCCTGTGACCTGACCCTGACGGGGCAGAGCAGGCCGAGTCCTGCGGCTGGCAGCATGTGTCTGTTTCCATCACCACAAATCTGAGCCATCACAGCTTCATGCAGGTGGTGAAGGGGGGAAAAATGTTAAAACACAAACTTTTCTGGCCGAGGGCAGACTTGTTTTCCAAAACAGCTTGCCCTGGGAGCTCACCCTGCCCCGCGGTCAGCCGCGACACGGGACTCCATGAGAAAGGTTTTCCAGAAATGTTAAACAAAGCAGAACTGAGCAAACAGGAGGGTGTGTGTACAGCCAGCCCCACGCTGGGTAAGGATCAGGGCTGCCAAACTGCAAGCAGGCAGTGTCCTGTGCTGTGTCCCCGCGCATCCTTGTACATCACTGGTGCACAGGTCTCTGCCCACGCCGGACCTGCTGCATCGGGACACCCCAGTGACGCCACTGGTGGTGCCACCAGAAATGTCCCCAAGGCAGGAGACTGCTTTCGGTTAGGCAGCTCATTTTGGGGGATTTGCTGGGAAGTGAAGGGTGATTTCTTAGTTCCTCCCGGGGGTCACCTCGGGGGAACGTGGGGGCTTCATCCCTCTCTGACACCTGAAGGACCTCAGGGTTTCCATGGAGGCATTTGCTGAACTCGCTGATTTGGGTCCTATCCTGGGCCTGCTGCTGCTATGAAATACAAACTGATTCACTACAACTGCTGCAGCATCTACACCCACTTGGGTGAAAAGAAGAAGAAAAGTAATTCAAGAAGAAGGAAGAGCAGATAATAATCAAGAAGAAGGAAACAGATGATAATCAAGAGTAGAATCATGGAATCCCAGAACGGTTTGGGGTGAAGGGACCTTAAAGCCCACCCAGTCCCACCCCCTGCCATGGGCAGGGACACCTTCCACTAGACCAGGTTGCTCCAAGCCTCATCCAGCCTGGCCTTGGACACTTCCGGGGATGGGGCATCCACAGCTTCTCTGGGCAACTTGTCACAGGTTTAAACCCGTTACCTCTTGTCCTGTCACTCCCTGCCCTTGGAAGAAGTCCCCACCGGCTTTCTTGTAGCCCCCCTCAGGCACTGGAAGGGGATCTGAGGTCTCCCCGCAGCCTTCCCTTCTCCAGGCTGAACACCCGAACTTTCCCAGCCTGTCCCCATGGCAGAGGTGCTCCAGTCCTCAGTGCATCAGTATCAAGCCATCAGTATCTCAAGCTTCTGGCACAGATTTTTCCCTAACCAGACAGTAACTAATTTAACCCACTACCAGGGATCAGCTGTTTAACAGTAGGTCATTTTGTAACACAGCTTTTTTTAACTTAACTTTGTAATGTCCTGTTCTATTACAATTGACAGCAGTAGTTGCTGAATGATGAAACTGAGGTTACAGAGAACATCAATTATACCAAAAAAATACATCTACCACACCTACACGCACACAACCTCCACATGCCTACAGTGCAATTTTTTAGCTTAGGTATTATTTAGGGCCTGAGCTGGAAGTCTGTGTTTCCCACATCTGCTTTCTGAAAGTCTGGGAATGGAAAACTTCTCTTGCTATCAGGACAATGATCCACAGGCAAAAAACTCCTTGCTTCAGGATGTTACTACACAGTCAAACCCTATACTAGTACTGTACTTTTTAACGTGAACGTGCTCTTCATAACCAGTGGATTGCACATTTGCTGAAAAATCCAATTAAAACACTATTTCCATTGTGTTAGGATTTACATTTTTCCCTGCAAAGTCTGTAATTAAAAAAAAAATAAACCCATCTATCTTATGGCCATCATCTGAGCTCCTTAGAATGCCAAAGGTAAAAAACATACAGTTTATAAAGGATTATGCTGTTTTTACACCTCTCTTGGTTTTAACCAAGGTGCTACACCAAGAAGGCAAATTCTTCTTAAAACATGTGCTTAATGTAGTATCTTCCCTTTAATTTTTTGGTTGGCTCTCTACACTATCTCAGGTCATAGAGGAGCCCCGGACTTCCTGAAAACATGAATCCCCAAACGCAGCCAAGACCCAGCTGATGGGATTCAGAAGGAAACTCCGTCTCAGAACAGGCGAGTCCGTGGGTCTCCAGCTGAAGTGTTTGGGGTGACCCCGCCAGGGGCAGAAGAAGGTGCCTGTGTGCTCAGACTGCTGCTCCCAGTCCCTGCAGGGACACGCCGCAACGCAGCTCCAAATGGCTTTTAGCAGAAGTGTAACAACTGAGATATTAGATTCATAGGACAGAAAACAAGATTCAATCCAGGCCAATGTCTATTTAAGTTTTTCCCCTAATTTTTCTCACTGGAGGCCAAAGACATTCTGTCATCTCCACCTGCGGCCGGCGTTCATTCAGATTTTGAGGCTGTAGAGTTGGGGAATGCTATACCTCGCCGACCTGGGAGATCTTGGGTGTTTCATCGCTGCATTTACATGTGCATAAGCAACGCAAGGTGCTTTCAGCCTGCCAGGCACGCCGATGCAGCAACACCGTGGCGGTAGAAGCACAGTTATATAGAGGAGAAAATCACTCTTAAACGGCGACTTTGACAACAGCAGGAAATTTTAGTCTGTTGAGCTCTGCAATGTTCTAGCACCTCTGCTCTGACTCCCAATTTACTCATTTCAGAAACCCGCTTCACTTCCCAGCCACGCTCCAGGCTACGAGGAGGCACTGCCTGCGCCGGCTCTGCAGCTGCAGCCACTCCGTGCAACGTTCCCGGCCCCGGCTCGGCAGCAGAACCGCCTGGATCCCAGTTCCCAGCCCCACCACATGAAAGGCGCCTGGTTTCGGGAGGGGGGCGAGGGAGGCTGTGTGCTGAGCAAAGGCCACAGCCCTACATCACCGGTTACCTCCAGTGCTTGGGGTTCCTGCCAGAGCCCCACCAGTCACCCGAAGCTTCCCACACGATAAATACTTGTTTGTTGTGTTACGAGGAGCCTGGTGACACGGCCCGTAAAACGTTGCCTTCAGTCGATCTCTCTTATCTTCGCATCTCTCTGCCTCGGCGTGACTGTTTCATATTCGTACCGGCTATATTCAGAACAAGAGTTTAACAGCCTTTACATTTCTTAACTGTAAAGTGTTTTTTTTAGGGCGGAGACCTGTTATCTCCTGCATCTGAAGAAGACTGAGCTCGGCAGACTCGCTTCTGGTTGTGATCTTCACAGTGCAAACAGTAAATATTGCTTGTAAAAGGATACTTTATATAAAACATAGCTATGCACTTTATACAATAATGTAATAATAACTATCATTTACTGGGTTTAAATGGAAAGAGGAGAGCTTTAGATTGGACATCAGGAAGAAATTCTTCCCGGAGAGGGTGGGGAGCACTGGGACAGGTTGCCCAGAGATGTTGTGGATGCCCCATCCCTAGAAGTGGCCAAGGCCAGGTTGGATGAGGCTTGGAGCAACCTCGTCTAGTGGAAGGTGTCCCTGCCCATGGCAGGGGGTGGGACTGGGGGGGCTTCAAGGTCCCACCAACACAACCATCCTGTGATTCTATGATTTTGTACAATAATGTAACAATAACTACTATTTACTGACCAAGCTCTTCAAGCGAGCTCAGTGGCATTTCTCTGACACCAGAGAGGGAAGAGGAGTAGGGAAATTACCGAGGAACGGAGGCTAATGAACATTTTTCCTTATTTTGTCCATATGACAGCAAGTTTCGCCACTGATTTCACAGGAGTATCACCTGGCACTCTATAGCATTAGCATAAAAATTTATGAGGATTAGGAATTGGTTAGAAAGAGCATAAACACGTGCAGAGAAACACACGTCAAGGCAAACCCATGCACAGACACACACATTAAGGCTCCCTGCGCACACTGCCCCTCCATCCGCAGGAGGTAGGGCACATTTCCAGGTTGCAGGCAGCAGTTTTGTGCTGAGAGGTCTTACGCCCTGCGATCTGTGTGCTGCAGAAGACGGGACGCTGGGATGGAGATGCTCAGCCACTGTTCGATGGGCTCGTTTCCACACACCGCAGCATGGCGGTCTGCGTGCCTGCCAGGGATAGTGTTTTCCGTACTCACGGAAAACGTGCAGCCGGTGCAATCGCGATCGCCCCCCCGAGCCATCCCACCATGCATCTGTAGGGTGCCTGCTCCAAGTAAGCATGAAATGATTTTGAAACAGTGAGAAAATGGTAATAAATCACCTGGTGCTTACCGACAAGGCACGGTGACCCCCCAACAGCACAGCATTAAACCCAGCCCCGTAGCAGGGGGTGACATGAAGACAAGGTCTTGACGGCCTGTATCCAGCAGCGCTGGCAGTGCCGTACTGGACAGGACAGCACATCGTTGCCCGGGCAGATTTTGGATGATAGCACTGAGCACAGCCCCATGGATTTGGCCAGGCTCTGGGGATGGTGCAGCTAGAGGGGGATGTGGCCATGAGACCCAATTACTGCTGAGGCTTCACCAACATCGACACAACTGTAACATGGGGATATGCAGAAGCTACCAGGTCCTGGAGTCCCGGTGGAGAAGACAAAGGAGGGAAGCCAA
The DNA here is from genome assembly GCF_000690775.1 of Eurypyga helias. Lineage (NCBI taxonomy): Eukaryota > Metazoa > Chordata > Aves > Eurypygiformes > Eurypygidae > Eurypyga > Eurypyga helias. Next base: position 34,716 of record NW_010251001.1, read on the forward strand.
GATAAGACGCACCGGTACTGTGTCACTCCCTGAATCAACATGCTGTCTCCAGCATATCCCACAACCCCATGTATTGCTGGTTCTGACCCCCATACTCGCTTCAGAGGGAGAGCCATGGCATTGGGCATTGAGCCTGATCCAGGAACATCCCAAGAGCTCCTAGCTAGGATGGAGGAAAAGGTGCCCTGCATCCCCAAACAGGCTGCTGGGCACCGGCACACTCACCCCATCAGTCCCTGAGCACTTCCCTCAACCTTACATAGGGGAGCACCCTGCCAGCCCTCCTCATTAATCCTCAGGCTCATTAGGTTATCAGGACCCAAGTACCCCATTAAACACAATCCACTTGCATGCTGCTTTAAAAAAAAAAAAAAAAAAAAAAAAAAATTCCTACAATTTGTGCTTGGGACTAATAAATCATAATTATTCAGCAGAAAACAAATTGTAGTGTGGAATTTAATCCCTCATATCTACTGTATCTACTATAAACTTGCTACAGTGATCTGAGAATGAGCTACCTGGCAATCAGAGATCACAAGCCTTAGTTTTTTATTTTCATTTTCCATTGGGTACTATCTGAATATTTGCAGTGCCTCTCTTCTCACCCAACGTGCCCTAAGCTGTGCTGCTTGCAGTGACATCTGCTCTTGGCTACAAACGTGCTCCTGCACTTTTGTTCCCAGCTCCGTGCAGAGCTATGGAATGGTATTTATGTGAAAAAGAATGATTTTGCTGTATCTGAACAAGCTCAGGAGGTAAAACTGACTGACCCACCCCAGCAGCCTGCGGAGCACAGCGCTGCTCTGAAACTCCTCAGTGGTTTCTCTAAAAAGCCCATGTGCCAGGGTTAAAAAAGGAAGGGGCGGGTTTCACCGTAATGGAAGAGTCAGTGTAATTATAAGTTACGGGATCATGGCAAAATCCGGAGCAAAGAAAGGCATTTCCAGTGGCAGATCTCCAGCAGTTTCAAGGAAAGATAACCTCAGTCTGTCTTTGGGTGGCAAAGGTGCATGTTGGGAAAATGGCGAAGGACCACACTGACTTGAGTTTTGCAGGACTCCTGACCCACAGACTAGGAAACACCTTCCTTCTCCTTGCTCTGGGGGTCGGCTCATGAGCATTCCCTATCTCCCAGTGAGGCTGCAGCAACCCAGTGCTGTGTATTGCTTCCCAAAGCGCTGGAGCACCCATGGAGCCCAGGAGCTGCTCCCAACAGGGCAAGGCTGTGCCGTGCTGGGGGGACCCGGATGGTGTGGGGGGCCTGGGGCAGTGGGACAGTCCCAGCTCCTCACTGGACCAGGGGTGCTGGAGGGGTGCAGGCAGTGCCGAGAGCACGCTGCGGTGCCACGCTGTGCATCGGGTGCCCTGGCACCTTAAAAATATTGCCTCCTAAGTCTCACTGAAAATTAATTATCTATGCTAATGGCTGAGTCTGAATCCTGGTTCTCTTGGCACCAGGAACCTGGTACCAAACTTGAGGTGCGCAGGGAATGCAGAGGAGGAGACACACCACCAAAGCCAATGCATTTCAAAATCCAGAGGCATGCTGCAGATGCCAATACGTAAAGGTATTTGTCATAAGCAATCCTTCGAACAGGCCAGCAGTCATGGAGGGTGGTGTCTGACGGCGTCTTTTTGCCGAGACCGAATTCCTCATGCTTCTGCACCACAGACTGGAACACCAATTGCAACACCCCTGCCCCGACCAGGCTAAGAGAGCTGGCACCCAGGCAGGACACATAGGGAACTATTTACAGTCATCCCTCTTGCCTGGGAGTTTTTGCTAGTACACTACTAGAAGAAAAACACTGTAATATAATCTTACAGATTTCTGTGAAAAGTTTGTCCCCAGAGCAGAAAGAAGAGAATCCAGCCTGATATCGCAGCTCCTCTGCACAAGGCTTCAACAGCGAAACGCTTCTCACCACTTTCTACACGTGACAGGACCTCTCTCTTACGTGACACTGTGATAAGTTAAGAGTAATTAAATTAAGTTAATAGTCAATGATTTCAAGGGGAGTGGGCTGTAGGCAGATTTCTTGGAGGGAGAAGCTGTTAAGTCCAGCAGCCATCCCAGGCCACAACGTGACCCAGCCACGGTCTGCGGACTTTGAGGGCATGCAAGAAGCGAGACGATGGGTGAGATCAGGGCGCAATGGAGACAGAGGGACACAAAGAGTTGTTCAATTTTGCATGGCACTGAAGACGACCAGTCTACCAGCTTGAGAGCTTTGAAGAGCCTGATTTGTAAAATCGAAAGAAATGAAAATAAAATAATTAAATAACTCCAATGGCAGCCAACAGACTGCTCACCTAGCATTTTCCCACCTCAGGCAGGAGCTCTGATTAATGCTAATTAGCTTATCTTCACATTAGATCCTGATGATTCATCACGTACTACCCCAGGAATTATGACGCACTGGGGAGAGATATATTTGTAGATTCCATGGGTGTATGCCATGTCTGGAACACTTAAATGATTTTGGCATGAAAAGGGACCAACCACAAGCCCAGCTAATCAAACCAGCATTTCTCAACCTACACCTTCCAGTAGTTATAAAAAAGATTCAGAGCAAAGACAAGACTATGGCACTGAAGACAAATTTATCTGCCTCATCAGTGGTGTACAATCTTTGCAGAACAAAGGGCTTTATAGGCAACCTGCCAGGAGCCTGTGGCTGCTCCTCGTTTGCATATAAATTTAAAAAGAATTTTAATAAGTGTTAAATGCACATGATTATTTTTTATTTATAGCTGAAAGTAGGTCTATGCAGCGCTTTATAAAACACAGGGAAAAGAAAAAAGTACCTTTGGAAGTCTGAGTGGAAATCAACGGAAAAACCTGTGACTGCTTCTCGGAACTAACTTCTGGATGCGCGGCTTTATTCTCCCGTGGCCACGGGCACAGTGAGGACGGGATTGAGTATGAGCCTCCTCCTCTCATATGTACAGCGTCAAATCAGAAAGGCTCCCAGGAGAGGTGTGCAGGTGGCCAGCCTCCACGTATTGCTGGGGCCTGACCCTCAGCGCTGGTTTGGAAATGGAGTAGCTCATCCTCACCCAGCCTTGGCCGGCGTGGTCTGCACCGCAGGGACATGCAGTTTGGGGGGACTTTGGCCTCAAGCTTCCTTGCGTTCAGCTGCGAGCAAGCATGCAAACAGCCTGGAGCTTCTCTTCTTCTGATAGTTTTTGAACGCTTGATTACGTAAATCCCAAACCCTCTTTTTATATGCAAAACAGGAGTAGCTGTCACACTCCTTCAACTGAAAGACTATTCTATTCTATTCTATTCTATTCTATTCTATTCTATTCTATTCTATTCTATTCTATTCTATTCTATTCTATTCTATTCTATTCTATTCCGTTCTGTTCCTTTCCATTCCACTCCATTCCACTCCACTCATTTCTTGAGCATCACCAAGCTGCAAGGAAGGGAAGGTCATTCCCCCACCCTCATCGCACCACCACGACCTGCCACCCGCCTGCGTTTGTTGTAAGCAAGGTAAGAGAAAATAAAAGCTGAATTTTTCTGTGGGGGTTGAAGATTCAGCTATCTTTCAAAAGCAATGTGGAGTCATGGAACAGAAGAGATCAAAGACTTATTTGCAAACTTTAGAACTATTATTGGATTCAGTACCTTCGCAGTCAAAGCATCTTTACCTCTTCTGGAATTCGGAAGAATTTCCTCAGAAACAGATCTCTGCGCCACTGCTGTGCTGCCGTCTATCACAGCACCTTATTTACAGGAGGTTAATTAAGGAAACTGTTCTAGCCCAGTCATCTCACAGTGACGACATCATATACTCTTCCTTGAAGCCTATTTTTTCCAAGGAAGTCTTTTGTCAGACCGTGCACCTAAGGTATCAATTTTTATTCCATCCGTGTGACAGCAGGCAGGGAAATCTGGGACAGGACACTCCCCGACCCACTCGCTTGGGAAAGCAGCGCCGGTGACCGCAGGCACACCACACTGTCAGCTCTCTCCCGTTTTTTCCTATGAAACATGAGCCTAAACTTAACCCTAAACTTAATTTGGAGAATGCTAATTAACCCCAGACCCAACCCCAGTGCTAATTCTTGGGACACTAGATCCGAGTGTAGCCTCTACCAAAGAGGATCCTCGCAGCTTCCCTGGATCCCACTTTAAGGCAGGTTGAATACAGCTTGCCTCTGTAGGGCTCGGGCTTTGGTCAGGGTCAGTAAGGGTAAAGCGATGGAGTTGAGGTTGAGTATGCATTAGGATTATAATCCAGGAGGAACAGATGAAGTCAGGTCATGAGAAGGTTCAGTGGAGGCTGATGAGAAGAGTAAAGGGAGAGGACATGGAGGTCTTTGACTCCTTTTTCCTCTGGGACTGGTGATGGGTGCATGAGTTTGGGAAGGACCAAATTATTTTTATCGGAAGAAACTGATGGGCTAGGATAATAAACAGATCTGGGGGAGAAAGCACCAAAATTGAAAGCTCTTGTTGAGTGAATCTGTGACTCCTTTGAAATCTGGGGTCACCAGGAGTCATTGGAGCAGTGAAAGGGCTGAGGTTGAGGTCAGGGTTAGGGTTTGAGTCCAGCAGATTATACAGTGGACTCTGAATGCGCCGCCACATCTGGAGCCATTACTAATCGGAGTATAGTAATGCTTGGGAACAGGGAGATGTTCCTAGGGCTGGGCTGACACTGGGTGTAGGATTAGGGCTTGTACCCAGGAGAAACCACTGAGATTGCACCACAGAGGAGGTCACGATCCGAGAACTGCTGAGTGCCCCTGGGCCACACTCTCAGCCACGGCCAGCGAGGCACTGATGACCAAGGCTCAAAGTAGCAGGTAAAGCTCAGGGAGAAAGTGCCAACTAAAGAGTGTTATCATGGGAATTCAGAAGCAGCTGCACTGCCTCATGGCTCTTCTCAGCCAAATCTTAATCCTAAAATTTTCCGATCCCATCCAGTGTCTCCCAGCAGCCCTAACCCCCGTGCAGGTCCATGCTCTGTCCAGATCCCCAGGCTCACTTCCAGCTCCAGCTTGTGCTCATTTAGTTCACAGATCTCTATCAGCGCAGCCTTAACCCTAACACATGCCTTATGCTAACTCAAACCCAGATTTTTTTTTTGCTAAATTGTACATTCAAGCAAAATCCTCACAAAATGTAAAGAATTATCAAGTCTCGGTTCTCCCAGCTGCAGCTGATGTTCTGTGTTCAGCTCATTGCGGGTCTCTGCACCAACGAAGAACACAAGCAGTAGATGAGAATGAGAAAGTACCCATGAAATCTGTTTCCTCCAGGGCAGGTTGCCTGACCTGTGAAACCCACACATGCTGTGTTACAGACTGTAAACCTCCAACACTGCAGGAGGAATCAAAAGTAAAAGCAGTTATGAAAGCTGAAGGTAATTCTCTCACCCACCCCGCTAATGCATAATGATAAACAGAGCCAAGCATAAAGCCTGTAGCGGGAGAGATCTTTTTCCTCCCAGTCCCAAAGTGGAAACTTCTCATTTCACATGATGCATTGTAGATCTGGTCAACCATACTTTTCCCTAAAGTCCGTGAGAAACGAATCCCATCGCTGAGACTCACATCCTGCCCTTCCTTCCACAGGCACAGGTTACTGGAAAACAGGACTCCTGACCCTCCTTGCATTTGAGAGCTTTAATCCCTGGATCTTGATCCTCAGGGTGTTCAGCAGCTGGGCAGAGGCAGCCAAGACGAGTCCTGTACACCAGTAACTCTTCCTGTCTCTCCTCACTCCTGCAGACAGGCCATTCCCTGCCACCTCCAAGCTGGGAGTAGTCATCTACGTGGGATGCTGAAGCATACAGGTCTTGTATGAGCAAAAGCAAGGAAGATTTTCATGTCTGATTTCTGGGAAAGCACTTTCAAATTAAAGACTAAACTTGCCTACCAAGATTCAAAGGGGCTACAGAAGGCAGCTAAGGTAATCTCCATGTGTCTTGACTCCCTCCATGGCTGCAGTGAGCTCCTGATGTGCAAAGCCCTCACTCCACGGCCGGGGGGTTGGCTCCGCTCCTCCTCTGCTCCCCTGGTCCAAGGCAACCACAGGCTCGCTACCACCTCTGCCAACAAAGCCGGTACGGGGACATCACCCCGCAGCAGCCTGTGAGTATCTGTTTGTCTCTGCGCACTCCACGGAAGTGAATTTTAGTTTCGTGTCTGAAGTTCTTCACTGCTCGGGCTACACGACCTCCTCTGCCTTCAGTCTGTGTGTTGCGAAGTTCAGGTGAAAAACACCATGTCTGTATTTTCTACGGTAAACCACATGGGCTTTAAATTCACATCACTGTATTTGCAAACAAGCAACTTGTGCATGCACGGAACCCTGTTTCGTTTGAAACCTTCACCCCCAAAGTGTCTTACGTTACAGCACGTTCAGAAAAAAAAAGGAAAGTTAAATTCTGGACCACAAGCAAAAACCTCACATTGGCCTCACTGTATCCTGTGTACCATTAGCCAAATAGGAGCCTGTGTTTTGATTTCCATGCCGTGTTGTCTTTCTGGTCTGGCTAGGGCTGGTCTAGACTGTATTCTGAACAGAAGGAGAAGCTAAATCCTTCGCTTCCCTCCCCCTGTGCACCTCTGTGATACGGGATGAGCCCAGGCGTTCTCAGGCACAGGAGCAGGAATAATCACCCTCCAGGACCACACATTAATTTGTTCTGCTCTGTTCCTAAGTTCAGTCTCTCCGCTTCAATTATCGCTCTTGTTTTTCACCCAACCCACAGCATGAGATTTTGCAGTCTGAGTATTTCAGGCTCTAGGGCCCAGATCCTAATTCCCCATCTCTGCTCCTGGCTTGCCATGCTATGGGAACCTTTTATTTGGCTGAAGAATGGGAAGCAAAACCAAGGCTCTAAAAACACTTTTTACCACCCAGACATTTCATTATATAGCTCCCTTCTTAGCAGGTGCTTTAAACAGAAACATTCAACCAAGGGACAAGAAGATTAGGCCATTTGTGAATGACCAGGTACTCTCATTAGCACTGGCTGCTTGTCTTTTCTTCAGAAAGTTGCACCACTGAATCTGGCTTGCCTACATTCTTTGTAGGTAATGTAACCCTCATTTAAAAGCGAGTCTGTGGCTATCCAATGTCACTTGTTACCTCCCTTCTACAAATAGCAGTGGAAGGCAGAAGATGCAGATGTTAGACTTCATTGTTGGCTTGCCCTCTACGCAATGGTAGAGGCTGTTTACCTCAAGAGAAGTGAGCTAAAAAAAGGGGAAAAAATGAGTTGAATTCCTCATCCCAGGAATTCTGCAGCATCAGCAGTGCGGCAGCTCCAGGCGGTGATGCCCTGCGTTCGGAGGCAGGATGAATTCGGGATACACCCGGCCCTCGCCATGGCTCCAAGTACCTCCCTGCGTGCTCCCTGTGAGTAATGAGCATTATACCCTGCCGACTCATGCATTACTCACAAGTAAATCCATGCATGGTGGCTTGGAAATGAAACATAAAAAGGGATTTTTATATAAATATCTATCTAAACGTGCTGCTGAGACTATTAGCTGGACTGAAAAGTACAGTGCAAGGCCACGTTAGCACACATTCGCTGGGAGGGCACAGGAGTTATTCCCAGCATTTCCAAGGAGTGGCCCACCGCTCGCTGATGGATCGTTTCCAGGCATTTCCACTCCTACCTGTGCTTACACCAGCTCAAGCTTCTCCCCTCCCTCTCTTTGGGCATGTTTTTGGGCGACCCTGCAGTAGCTTGGATCTCCACAGCTGGTGGTGGCCCCAGCAATTGAGGAAAATGCTTCACCCGTGCTCTCTCCATCTGACAGCAGAGCTGACTCCCTCTCCAGCTGCTTTTCCCCATCTCCTTTGCAAGGGAAAATCCAAAGCCTTGTGAACCATTGTTTAAGGGAGCAGGAGAGCACCAATACCCAGCAGCTCTCAGCATGCTCAGCTCATCACTTAAGAAGCAGAATTAAAAAAAAATACATCACAGTAGCATCATTTTGCTCCTTTTTTGCTCTCTCCTGATCTGATACTCATGGAACGTGCTAGGTCTTAACCAAATGCACCAATGGACAGAGCGATGCAGCCCGGTGAATCACCCCAAATAGCCCACTACGTCGTACAACCCAAGTGACAAAGCCCACGGCCATTTCTGCTGCGTATGGAAGTCGGGACATTCCACAGGTAGGAAACACAGTGACTGAAACAGTTGATATAAACCAGTGCTTTCCACAAAGCTGATAAAGACTACGCTACAACGCAGGGCAACGGGCGGTGCTGTGGAAACAGCAGAACCCCAGCACAGTACCCAGGGATGCTGCTGTCCTTAGGTACCGACCTCACTCGCTCCCTGGGAGTTTGGTACTCGGGATACTGGTGTCACTAGCTTAAGTCCCTGTTTCGTAAGCACTTCTGTGCTGCTGCACCTCCTCCCTTCATGTGTGATCTACCTGCTGTCACCATGCCAGGAATGGGGAAACGGAGGGGACAGAGTGGCCTGGGGATGCATCCAAGATGTGATGCCTCAGCACATGGTGGCACAGGGATGCAGGAGAAGGATGCACTGGAGACACAGTCCTCTGCCCCAGGAAGATGCAAATAAATACATCCCTGCCACCCTGACCTGTATCTTCCTCCAAGGGAAGAATTCTTCTGAAGACTGGTGAAAACCCACAGCATCCCTAGATTCTCTGGGAAGGCTGGAGGACAAAAAAGGCATCCGCCTTCATTCGAGTCTCTAAAACCTTAAGAGGCCTCTCCACCAGCGGAACATCAATGAAATAATACAGAGTGGTTTGTGGGATTGGGATAACTTCAAGTAGAGGCATTTTGAAAAAGCAGGATCACCACCACCTGGCAGTAGTGTGAGTCAAAGCTCCATCTGGAATCCTCTGCAACTGGAAGAGGTGCTCTCAACAAAGCGCAGTGGTTAAAAGCAGATACGCTGAGAGTTGCTTTCCAGAAGTTAGCTCTTTTTTCTTAATTCAGGTGGATAAGCATTAGTAAATGGCTCCCAAAAATACCCACTCTAGGTTCCATGGTTGTCAGCTTGTGATTTCATGATGCAATTCCAAGACTGAAATTAAACGGCTGTTTTTTTAATGTTAGTCACGCCACCTTCCTCTGGGATCTGAATGTCAAGCTGGGTCAAGCTCTCTCCTTCCTCCACATGGTCACCAATTCTACAGGAATATATAGGTCAAATTCTACGCAGACACTCCTGTAAAGCTATTATTTCAAATTATATGTCAATTATGCATGTTGAATTTAGCAACTCTTCTTTTTAAATGCAAGCTTGCTTGAGGACTTAAAACTCTTGGTATCTGCAGTAAAATACTTTGCCTTACAGTTGTTGTCCTGAATCCAGCCAGGACCAGCAAGGAATGAAAGTTGTCGTCTTCAAGGAGCTGCGCGGGGGCCTTTGAAATCAATTTCTGATGGTCAGAAAGCTCAGCCAACAGAACTTCTCAGCACCGCAGTTACTCCCAACGCCAAGAGGGAGGCAGAGAACTGAATGGACAGCAGAAGTAATGATGTTTGCAGGCTAAAAAGATGTTGATCTAGAGCTGTCTACCTCTTTGGTAAGCACCTTCAACGATGTAGAAAAATTGTACAGCAAAGAAAACTGTGTTCACATGTAATTCAGGTGGAGCTGGGGAGGCTGGGTTAGACTTAGGATCTAAAGAAAACATTAAAGAATCATATTCCTTGTTTTGCATAGGGCAGTACACATGAAAAAAGACCTAAAGCACAGAAATAAGCATAATTCATTTTCTTTCCCCTAATCTGGTCATCTGCAAAGAGACCTGGATAGCATTACACACACGGCAAAGCAGAACGGTAAGAACCCGAGTGCAGCCAATGATTTGAACAATTAAATGAAGAAATTCAAGCAGAATGAGATGAAGATGAAAGCAAATTTCTGAATGACGCCGTCCAGAATTGCTTCGCGGGCCTCTGCAGCACCATCTCCAACAGCGGGACGCAAGATTTTACCACTTAGGTATTTTTCTTTCATAAACTAGAGATCATAGATTTGTGGGTTAATTAACTAGAACTAATTCTCTTTTACTGCTGAAGCACAATACTGACGAAACGACGGAAATACGTAATTGATCAAGCAAGAGAAAACCCTTTTGAAATGTGGACAAACTGGGGGGAAAAAGGTGCCCCTGACTTCCCAAAGCAAGGTTTCGTTTAGTCTGATGATCTAATCACCCTACACTTAGAGCCCAGCAGACTGCAGGCTCCTGGTGAATCTGGAGAATGCACCGTAAGCCCAGCCAGCTCCCCAACCACATGAATCACGCCTTAGGATCGTCAAATGCAAAACATGCAAGAAAAATCATCCCTTTTGATACCACAGAGGACCTAAAACGTCTTTGGGACTGGGATTTAGCTTTCACTACTCTGTCTGTGGATGAATTCCCACCCTAAGTGCCAGTTTGCAATGTCTGGAAGAGCCTTGGCCCGTTGCAGGGATGAGGTGCACCAGGTTTATCACTTGACCGTTTCGGACATGTCATGATAAAGAAAATAACGATGGCATTGAGGGCAGGTTTTTTCTGTGTCTGTCAGAGGTGGAGGTATTGGGCATGTCAGCAAGTGGAGAGTTCACGAGCTAATTTAGCAAAGAAAAGGAAGTTTGACAGGCTTTGAGGTAAAGTCAGTTAAAGTAATGGTATAGTACTGAGGTAAAATAACTGAAGACACGAACCTCACATCATCCTAATCTCCGTTTCATCAATTACACTGAAAGAGGCTGAGAAAAAAGTGTATACTTCACTCTGTCAAAAAAAATACACATTTTTTTTTAGTCTAGATTGCTGGCAACACATAATTTGAAATGCTGTGTCCTACGGGGAGCTGACCTGACAGAATATCAATCATTTATCATAAATCTCATAATTTTACGACTACCTAGGTGTGCTCAAGAAAGACATAAGAGTGTTTGCTATCGAAATTCAATGGGACTTACACAGCAGAGACCCCTGGGCAGCCGGTCAACAGAAGCATTTATGTATCGAAACAAAAAAACTTCAAGCCAAGTCCTGGATCTTGCCATGTATAAATCCAACACTTGCAAATAAAAATATGTACAAATAATTTTATGCACAAATTGTTAGGCTGATTGCAGCACAACCATCCATATACGTGAAATCATTTACCCACGTGAGCATCAGCAGGTCCGAGCCTTACGCACAGTGAAGACTTTGGGAACGTTGCCTGTGGAAGTGGCAGCAACCGTCAATTTAGCAACACAAGGCATTTATGGCCATAAATCTTTAGTGTCCATAAAATCAGGCAAGACCTGCGTTTTTAATAACTAATAGACAGGATGTGCTGCTTGGACTTTGGTGGTCTCTCCGTGGGACCCTCACCCACTGATGGTGAAGCTGCACCGGTTCAAACCTCTCTCGTAGCCGGGTTGTACAGTGTAAGCCACCGCTTGTATCACAAGCTTATCCCAGATAGCCTGAATTCATTATTGAAGAGAATTACAGAACTAAAAAGGGATTAAACCAATAAAATACACAGACGTTAACAGCCGCCTTCAGAGTTTTATCTAAAAACCTACACTATTTTTAGAGAATGATACCCTCTGTGATGAGCATGTTAACCGTGGTATGGAAAGGAGTGAAGAATTGTATCTCTGAATTGTGCTAGAGAATTACACTCCCTGCCACAGAAATCTGTAGGCTAGAAGAAAAACACCATAAAAAGATGATCTTGGATCCTCTTGGAGTCTTGCACATGGGCACATCCGACCTAGAAGTTTCTTAGGAATCTGAGAACAGGGCTATTTTTGGGAATAATCCATAAGCGACAAAAATAGCCAAAAACTAGGAAAAGCTGCTGTGGGAGAGAAAGCACAGAAGTGGATCCCCCAGACCAGGGGAAAACACAGAGCCCCAGGATAATGAAAACTTCAGGGCTTTCCCAACTACTGACAGTTGGCAGACCATGCCCATGTCAGTTCACATCCAGCCCTAGCTACAAAGGTAGGTATCCAAGGATGTCATATGCCACCTTCAAAGCGAAAGAAAACAGATTGCCCACCAACACAGAGCCCGTTTTTGCCGCTAACGTGTAGGGTACAGCACTCCCAGCTCCTGCCTCTACTTGTCATTTTGTGTGCACAGCAGCAGATCCGATTCTCCCCTGATGAGATAAAGCGCTTCTGTGCAGCGCTTGTACTAAAGGCAAATCGTAAATGCAGGGTTATAATTTATTTATGTACATTAAAAATTAGCTAATTTGCACTAGTGACTAGATAGCTTATTGGAGGTTTTCATATTTTATGAATCAGCAAGAGGGCTAATGAACAAACAATTCGGGAGTGAACAAAGAAATGTACGTTGTTTGTTACTTTTAGTGAGCTCTAATACTATATTATACCAGTGAATACATTTGGTTGAAGTGATGCAGTCTAGACACTAACCCACATCGTGCGCTCAGATGTGCTACAGAAGTGGGGTGTCTGTGCAGGGTGCGATAACGAGGAGCGAGGCAGGGCTGCCGAGCGCCCGTGTGCGAACCAAACGCGGGTGGGCGAGAGCAAGAAGCCAGCAAGGAATTTCTGCCTGATGGGATGAGCTGAGGACCGAAAAAGAGGAACACTGCCTTGAAAGGTCTGAGTTTATACCCTTAAATACAGCCGTGGGTCAAGAGGCTATTTGCATAGAGAAAATCAGTACATTTAGAGGAGGTGGAAATTAAAGCCATTGCGCAGGGTGTTGTTGCGTGGATGCTGCCATCGGCTGACAATGTGCCAGCGGTGGAAGGGCTGTGACTCTCAGTTCCCAAAAAGAGGTGAAGGGAGGTGCTCTGGCAACGCATCGCCCCCCCTGCTTTCAGACCAGCCTGGTCCTCTCCACCCCCGGCAGGAAGCGTGGCACATCTGCACCCCACCGTGCACCCCACGGCCAAGGCACCTTGCCTTCCGGTTCGTGCAGGCTTCACACGAGATGTGCCTGGCAGCTCCGGGGCGGCTGGCGATGGGGCGGCCCAGACACCCCCCATACCCCACTGTGAAAATCCAGGGCCGCGGCGGCGTGCCACCGGCTCTGCTCGGCTCCCGTGTCCCAGATACCCCATCCGGCAAACGAGCCTGGCAGCTCCACCAGCTCCAGGTCGCTGGCTCTTTTTAGGCCAGCTCTAAAGCTGGTAAACACTTGGACTCGTCTGACAAAACACTCGAGCAGGAGGAAATGGGGTGTGTGCAGAAATACTCCATTACATATTATAATGGCAGACATTAATTCAATGTTAATAACACTTTGCACTTTTCAATCACATATTCTAAAACCCTTTAGATAGGTGGGGAAGCATTTGGCTGATGATTACTGGGCAGAGCCCAAAGGTGTATTCTTCCCTTAGGCACGAGGAGATGAAGTGACTTGTCAGAGTGGCAGAGCTGGGAAGAGAATCTACATCTACCCATTTCCAGACCTACATTCCCATCTAGTTGCCAGAAAGAGGAGTTAATTTAAATATTACCGTTTGCTGACCTACTTACAACGCTACCAGCAAAACTTGGAAGCCGTGATCAAGTATATTCCCCTCTATACTTGGGCTTTTTTAGGATAACACTATCTTTGAAGTACGCCTTTCAGCTGCATTAAACAGACGGATCATTATTATTTGCTCCACTTTCTTAACAAGTCCCTGTTTGCTGTGCTTCAGCTGCTGCAGAATTTGGACAGACACTGGCTCAGAAATCCTGAAAAACTTCCTTCCCAGTGACTGCTTGCTGGTATTATCACCCTGTGGCCATCGTCACACCTTGCCCAGGGAGCCAGCCGTTCCTAAAGACACGACGCCTGCGCAGAAAGAGCAGAGTCTGCGCCCGTGCCTGTACCTGCTCCTGTTCCTCCTCCTCCCCTCAGTTTTCATTCTAAACAGCCTTCTCCTTCCTCATCTAGCCCATTTTCAGTACTTAGTGGGCCACTTTGTCACCTTTTGTTGTCAACCTTCCTCCCCTTCACCAAAACCCCAAACCCTTTCCTGCTTGCAGAGAGAACTACAGGCACAACCGAATGTCAACAACCACAGCATGCAACGTGAAAGACGAATTCAAAATACAGGCTCTCTCCTTCCCGGGGGCCAGCACCACTCATCACGGCTCTCCTCCTGCGGTTTCTCAGGTCCCCATCCCCGGCAGCCCGCCGGGCATCCTGGTGCCGGGCAGGGTAAAACCCCACCGGAGGTTTAAGCCGCTGCACTAGATTAAAAAGCTGATAGGGAAAATTTGAAATAAGAGGACAGAGGAAATGGTCAGCGTTGTGCCCACTTTCGAGGGCTGACCAGTGCTTTCTAAGTAGGTCACATCGTGTGGAGGGGAAATCACGGTTGTCCGATCCCGCTATCGCCGAGCCGTCCCAAAGTGCCTCCCCGGGTGCGGTCACCCTGACCACGCTCCGCTCGCCCTACGCACCGCCTGGAAAGCTGACCCACACAGCCACCTACAAGCGTACAGCCGTGGGAAGGCCAAGTCCTGTTTTTAATCCCCAGGGCAACTCCACCCTGACACAATCGCCATCCCCAAAAGTCTGCGCGTCTCTCCCTGCGCTCGCCTGGGTCGCCGGGAGCCGTTAGTCGTGCTCAGCCTCGCCGTAACCTCACTCTACACAAACTGTTTACAGACATTTTTTCGAGGTGCACCAGGTGTGGATGCGGTTACCGACTCTGCGACTGTTTACCTCATCCTCCGTTCTGCATCACATTGTCACAGACTGTATATAAAAATCAGATAACAATGGTACTCTGGTCACAGCCAGCTCAGGCTCTGCACACTCGACTTACACATGCACCGGAGGACGCGGCGCACGCACAATCCTCGCAGCAAACCACACACGAGCTGGTGCAATCAAGTATCTGCCTTATCTCAGTTTTTGCTGAAGTAAATTACACTGAATTTTTTTTTTTTTTAAAACTCTTTTTCAAAGCCAATACACAAATGACAGGATGTTGTTGAAGGAAAATATGAGCTTTCATAAGCTATTATTATTAGCACATGCGCACATCTCCGCTGCTTTGATCTTACTGTAGGTTCGTGTTTATTCCTCCTGAATCTGTACCGCCTGAACTCAAAGCCGATGTCTGCTCCGATAGAGATCACGAACAATTAAAGTTGGATTTGTTAGCCACAACACCGTGGAGCCAGAGCCATGGGATAATTACAAGGGTGACATTCGGCCGAATACACTATATATAGTTTTCCCAAAGTCTCTTGGCCGTGACGAGGTGTTTGCTGTAAAGCGGAAGGGTGGTAATGTGTACTGAATAAGCGCTCTTTGATATTTCGCATGTAAGTTAGAGCACGTTCAGGTTTTGTTTGCAGCGGAACTGTGCTTCTTCCATTGTTTTCCGCACAGAAAAAAAAAAAACAATGTTCAAAAAAGCCATTACAGGCTGCATTAAAAACGGTGTCAGGATTCACAGCCATCTCAGCTGCCTTCAGTGACCAAAATAAGTTTATAGATATTATTATATAGTTTTTTTCTTAACACTTCTTCCAGTACAGAGTCACTCCTGCTTGCAGAAAAGTAATCCCTAGGGTGTTTCTGCTTCGGTTGTCAGGGGAGTTTGTTTGCCGAGTGCCAATCCACCAGTCCACAACCTCACTGAAAGCAGAGGAATTGCACAGACAATACTCGGGGCAAGATTTGGTGGGCATGTACAGAAAGAAAACACTAACCTGGCTCTTAGTCCCTGGACTAAAGGTGCAAGGCCAGCAATCAGAAACAAGCAAGTGAGCAAATATGACTCTATTATCAACTAAATAGTCCTGGAGACTCTGATACCCAGCAAGATTCGTTTGTGCTTGGTGCTGTACAGGCTTATAGGACCAGAGCCCGTCAGCTGTAAAACCAGCTGAAAACCACCCCTTTTCCCAAGGAAAATGGAGAGAATGAGTTAGAGAATAACATCACAGGAATGGGATAGGTGATTCTACCAACTGCCTTCATGCACAATTAGACAATAATTGTAGACAGCCTGTGTTCAAAGCCCAGCCACGCTCATCACAGGCCACGAAAGGCAGCACCGGGGATGAAACACTGCAGCAGTGGGAGGCTCAGGTTTGGAGGGGGAGATCACCCGTCCATCCTTCCCTGCATCTGCTGCTGCTGCAGCCCATGTGCCCCGGCTCCTCCTCCTTTGTCCCCAAGGGCGTTAAAAATACCCCTGCAAACTGGGAGGGGTATTTTTAAACTCCTGTTCAGCTCACTGACCTCAGAAGTGTCCCCCCATGTTTGCAGCCCCAGCCACAGTGGTGGCACGAGGGCTCGGGCTCGTGCAGAGTGATGCCACCAGAGCGTCAGCGAATGCCTCCAGGTCTGGAGGTGACACACAACGTGACAGGTGTCTTACAGCATTGGCACAGGTCTGCTGCACAACCAGACGCTCCTTGTTTTTAAGGGTGATGAGAGGCTGTGCGGCAGTAGCATCAGGAGGCTGGAAAGAGCTATGTGAAAACCTACATCAGGGAAAAAAGATGTTCTTGGGGAATTTGTTAAAATTCTGACCTGTTGAAAAATCTTACCTATTCAACAAAGACTGAAAATCAACATCAGTTGAGCACAGGCAGGTTTTGAAAAATGCCAAAGGCAAGAAGTTTACAGAACTCTGAAAATTCCCCGTCAGCCCTAACGACTGCGAAAAGGGAATCGGGAAGGGCAGCATTCACAGGAGACAGCGGCTGCCAGCGCTGCTGAGTGATATTTACATCAATGTCCTGCCAACAATACCATTACTGGATTATCAGGGCGGATTAAGCCTTTAGCCAATTACCCCGACTGGTAAATTGTAGATTGTCTAGACTTTTTCATGTTCAACAATATGCATGAAGTTCCCCTTTATCGCTACAGCATCACACGATGCTCCTGTGGGATGTAATCCTGCGCTTTCCCCGGGAGGTTCAGGTGAGCCGTGCCTGCAGCTCTGGGTTGACTTAGTGTGGCCCTGTGCACAGACAGATTTATTTCAGACAGGATTCTCATAAATTCAGAACGACTTCCAAATTTCTTGACTAGGAGATCAAAGAGGCAAGCATTTGCTTCATGCCATCTGTGGAGCTGCTCAACAGGGCAACGCAGTCTGGGGAAGGGGGAGGAGAAGGGAAAAAAGAAAAGTCTCAGAGATTATGCCCTCAAAAAACAAGCTCAAATGCCACCCTCACATTAAAAAGCACTGGTTGGCAGTAACAATTAATTTCTTAACTGAAACCCGCCCAACTGTGTCCAAGTGTTTTAATTTGCCTATTGCTACAATATGCAAGGGAGCTGGCAGTAATGGATTTGCAATTAAAACTAAAACTGGCAAAGAAATCGCAAAGCTGGCAAAAGAGCTAATCTGCAAGCCATGATCACAAGATTACAAAATGTTTATGCACATGCTAATTACCCGAGCACAGAGCTGAGAATGACTTGTAGGAGAGAACACTGGGTTTGCGTGATCTAAATCCCTGGATCCACATGGCCAGCCCAACTGGCACCCTACCTGCTTCCCACAGCTCTCATGAGCTGGGGAGCACTGGGGAGATCACCGTGGTGGAAGCAAGGAGAGGGACAGGCAGCCAGGGTTCCTCCGTTGCCATCCCGTGCGGGAGCCTGGGAAAGATGGCACTTGCCTGTGGTCACTGGGAGCCATCGCCTTGTCCTCCACTGGAATACGGACCTATCGGTGTGAAATGCAAATCACCCCAATAAACGAGCACCCAGTTATTCACCATGTGTGCTTTCATCCTGCTATCTCTCGGCTCTGGTTGTTATTCCAGCAGATCCCTGGAGATCGGCGGTTGCAGAGCACATGGCCCCACGCTGCTGGGCTGCATCACGGAGGGCAAACAAGCGCCTGCTGCCGTGAGCCATGGCACCTACACAAATTACCTGCCAAGGACAGGATGGGAAGGGAAAAAGGCTCAAAAGTGATCAAACGCCCATGCAAAATGCTCCTAACACAAAGTGACAGTGGTCAGGGGCACCGTGAAGAGCAATTCTGAACCACAGGAGAGAATTTCAAGGAGAAAACAGAGTGGAAGAGTAGTCCCAGAATAAAAGGCTGCTGGGAAAACTGAGATTCTTTAATATATAGGATTAAGGATTGCCAGTATCCTCAGGGAGGAAATGCAAATGGGGTACAGACCATTTTTTCCATAAAAATTAGGAAGGAGAAAGAATAGACTTTGAAGTTCAACATGTTAGTAAATGAAAGCAACAGCGAAGGAGACACAAAGAGAAAGCAAGCCCTGGACGCCTAGAATTATGTCTTAAACACTTGGTACTGAAAGACAGAACCCGAGGTGATGAGGAGACTTCCCTTCATGCCATGCACAGATCCCAGAAAATCTCTAGATTAGAAACTGCCTGAGAAAAAAGTATTGCACAACAAAAGTAGGATGGAGTATAGCATTCAAATGGGATTCTTCGTGCCTTATTCAGCCGGCCCGGGATGACGAGGCTGCAAGGAGCACGTCAGTGAAGAGCTGGCGTGTAAGCCAGGCTGCTCCCGGATGCCCAGAGCAAAGGGTTTATGGACGGGGCTCTTTGCCGTGGCTGGAGTCGGTGCCAAAGGAGGTGACGGCTAAGGGATGTCTACGGAGAAGTCACAAATCCAATGGGCACCTCTACAGAGATGCAGGCTCGTTTGTGTTGGCAGTGGGCTGATCATTCCTGACACCCTCAGGAAAGCCGGACGGTCAGTCCAGGCTGCACGGAGGTGATGAAGGACCAGGACATCGTAAGGATGCACAGCAATAGTCATTGCTGGGTCTGGTAGAGGGATGGATGGTCTTTGTGGTGACTTCCCGGAGGTATCAACGGCCTCGCTTGATGCTGGAAGCCATCCGAGATGGGCAATTTGTGTTTGGCTGATGGTCATTCCAACGTGTGTGCTCGTGTAAGGCAATTACAGAGCGAGTTCACCCCATCGTTACCGGTGGCTGTGGAATGCCATGTGTCAGGAAATGGCACCCGACCATCACCGATGCAGATAAGCATTACGGAGTTAATTAGTGCTACGGAAAGGGTGGTTCCAGCGAGAAGTGCTTCAAAACTTGGCTTGGAGATTAATTTATCCATCCCTACCTGTAATGCACTGTCAAGCAGTTAAAGATACATGCAGCTATTGGGATAACTGAGTGAAATTCAGGAGTCCATGGTGCAGAGGTGGTGATACACCATGATAAAGAAGAGATGGCACAATGCTGGGTCCTCCAGACTATATACTTTATGACCCTACAGCTGTTCCTTGCTCCAAGTGAGATGTGTAGACGTAAGAGTTTAAAAAATATAACACAACCAACAAAGTCTTTGTTGCTGGTTTTTTTGGGTTTTTTTAAAACACATTTTGGGGAAATTTTTCCTTACATCCAGAGATTTGGTTGGCTTCTCTGTACCTGTTAGCCAGCACCTAAGCCAGGCTCTGCTGCTGGGGTCTGCCGTTCTGCTCTCTGCACGGAGAGCCCCAGATACAACAGTTGCCTATTTAAAGTCATCTACAAACCAGTTTAATAAAAGCTGACTGCATCTGCTTCCATGTTATTAGTTCTGCCCCAAAACTCTGTTCCTGGCAACACAATGTTCCACGCTAATGAGCCAAATCTTCCCCTCCCATGGCAGTACTCCTAAACCTCCACACCATTCAGTTCAAAAAGTTACCACCCTGTTTTTCCCTCGGGGGAGGGAAGGATTGCAGCTGCAGAGGGGGTTCTTCAAATAATATGAAGGCCAAAGATCTGTGGGAAAATCTGCTCTCAGACAAATAGCACTTGGGGGCATCTGCAGAGAGAACCAGCCCCTCTTTACTTCTGTCTGGGTCCCACGTCCTTCTGGCAGCGGAGTTTTTTATGAACCAGGCTGCCATTAATCCCCTGCCAGTTCCTACACCCTACCATCCTCTGTGGGTAGACAGCACAGAGTGGGAGATAATGCTGCAGGGAAGTGGTATTTACTTCAGCTGGATTTTGTGGCTTCATGGGAGAGTTTCTACTCGGGGCAGTTATTTCTCTCCTGCTTCTGCTGCGAGAAAGAGGGAATTGGTGTAGATTAGAACAACTTTTCTCAGCTCCTTTTCCAGTGAATTTTTACCCGTTTTTGCCACTTTTCTCCCCTCAGCACCGAGCATGAGATAAACAGCCAGTCAAGGTTATCACGCCGTGTGATGCTGCTCAGATTAAAGAGAAATCAGATAACTCATTACCTAACTGAAACTCGCTGCTAGACTTTGATAGAGAAATGATAAGGTCTGAGAGCTGGAGGGCTCTGCTGCCCTGGCAGACACCCTGCGGCACCCTGGCTCTCCCACCCAGCTGCCCTTGCGCCAGGGATGCAGGGATGAGGAGATGCCTGGGATGTGGAGATGCAGAGATGCCCAGGGTGAAGAGATGCCTGGGATGTGGAGATGCAGAGACGCCTGGGATGTGGAGATGCACAAGGCGTGAAGCAGAGCCTCACATGTGGTTTTGGCCTCTACATGCTCACACCTGGAACCTCCAGTGAGGAAAATTTGGGCTTTGAAGTTGTCACAGGCAGGACTGACGGCCTGTGTATTTGTATTTTAGAAATGGGTGCGCTAGCAAAATAGCCATTTCTACCCCAACGCACGGAGTTTCCTTGTGTTTCTAAAAGTTGGACTGAACAACTCTGACTGCCTCCTCTAACGCTTTCTGTTATAAACCTTTCTGCACCACATGCGATGGCAGCATCTCCCTGGAAAAGATTTCATTTGCTTCTGACTTTGCCTCAAGCCATTAACTGACAAACTGGCAGCTAACTACTGTTAACAAATGATTTCCTAGAGATTACTGTTTAAGTAAAAAAGGTTCCAAGATAAATAGACTCATTCTTCATGACAAGGAATTTGAATTATGCATCCAGGGGTTTGGTACGTGTGTCCAAAAACTATGCTGTGCAATCCTGGAGGCTGTTCTCATCAGCGTATTACAAGCGGGTAAGTAAGAAGTGACATTTTGTCCTCAGTTTCATAGCGCAGATTAGTCTGACACGTGTATCTGAGACAACCTGCTGGACCATCCAGTCATCCTTCCCATCCAACTAACGCCACTCCACGAAATTACCAGTTAGGCTGAAAAAGTGACTTGTTTTTAATGCAAGAAAAGATGCCAACCGCCTTGAAGGAGTTGTGGTTTAGGGCCACCTGCAACTTGCTAGAAGATTATGAAATTGCAATTTGTATAATATCTTGAAGTAAATGGACTAATAAGCAGCACAGCTTACTTTTTTGGGCTTGTCCTTCCCTAATAATTTCTGAAACATTCCCCTTGCAGCAGCCTGTGTTGGATTTTATGGGGTGTTTTTCAGGATGGATGCGGCTTTCCCAAACATCCCTTTCACATGAAATGATAAAGCTTCAAAACGCTCCTGGGGGAAACTGAGTCACAGAAAAGCAAGCTCCCAGGGGACTGGGAGCAGAGGCTGGGATAAAACCATGCTTCCTTCGCCGCAGCCCTGCTCGGCAGTTACAAGACTATCTGGTTCCTCTGCTATAAAACTTGGTAACATGCCTCACTTCTTACCTGATTTTGAGAACATCCTGTGTTAACACACAAACAACTGGTGCTACTGATGTCTGTTTATCTGGCTATTTACGTGTGTCTGACACAGCACCTGGTGCTCCCCCGTAAGAGCATCCCTTAGCTCCCTACCAACCTCCCACGGCACAGGCAGGAGTGAGGCATCTCCCACCCAGAGCAAACAGCAACGCACTCCCCGCAGGGGTCAGAGAGTTACCACAGTTTTAGAAGAAAATGTGGATGAAGAGTGATGCTTTTGGATACGGGAGCTGATCTTTCAGGGATTCACTGCAGCCTGCCTCATCCCTCGGGATGCATTTATATGCAAATCCACATACTAGATCAGTACAAATAGCATATTATAATTTTAAGACATTTTATTTTGCAAAGTTTAAATATATGCATGTAGTTATATACTATTTTCATTAAATGTCAATAACCAAGCAACTGGCACTGACATATTAGGTAATTTTCTGTCCTCTTGAGCGAAGAAATTAAATTTTCTCTACAATTCTTGTGTTAAAGTGCTGTCAGAAGTCCCAGTAAGGACACATTTCGTGTTTTTTACATGAATTCTGCTCCTAGAAGGAAAAGCAGAGCTCACCAGAAGAGTAAAAAACTTGCAGTGCCAGATATGACCCTGCTTTTGGCCATCATATTAATTATGCAAAACACAAAAGGGCTTAGGCGCGATGTTAACTGCAAGCCAGAAGCATTAAAAACTTTCTAGCTTTTTCTAAACACCAGTATCTGTTGCATTATAAAGAGCCTGCGTGCCAACAAGAGCCAAAATATCTTAGCACTTAGTTGGAAATATATCCTTAAATTACTTCCGACTGCACGTAGAAATAACGCATTTACTCTATGAGGTTATAGAAAATCACTGCCTTGTCAAGGTGTTCCCATGTCTCCCGCTCCAGCTGTGTTAGGGAGCTAAATTTCCAACAGCAAACACATTCCTGTGCTGTCATTTTACAGTATTTGATTCCTCAACGTTGCTAACAGGCTGCAAGAACTCAACGGATTGACCTAAAAACGTGAAAGTACGTTTCCCTTGGAAAAGGACTCCAGAGCTGGACAAGAGCTGCCCTTGAGTTAAAGCAACGCGGACAAGGACTGTAACTCTTGCAGTGAATCACTGAGTTGCATTGCCTGAAGAGTTTGTCTCCTGCTCCATTACAGCAGCTACATCTGATTTGAATGAAAACTTCAGTCTTAATGATTTTTGTGCCAGCAATTTACGCGGCAATGTCATTTTCTTCAACACCCTATTATTTCACTCCTCATCTCCAAAGGTTTTCCTCAGATTGCAAAAGCAAACTTGCTTTGAGGAAATAGACTATTTCCAACTGGCTTTAGAGGGGCCACACACTTAAAACCCTGGACAGGCTTAAACTGCAACCTTCAGCCAGCCTCGTGTTCGAAGGCGAACGTCGCCAGCATCCCCATCTCCACTTAGGAAAGAAAAATGCAAATGCCGAGATCAGCACTGAAGATTCAAACGTGTTTTTTGGGGTTTTTTTTTCAGAAAGCTACCCCTATAGTAATGATTTCAAACAAATAACAAGCTAAAACCGAAACATAACAGCAATAAAACAGAATCTGATGAGCTCTTCAAAAAGATCCGCAGCGATATCAATTGGCAGGACTCTGTTGTCTATCCCAGAGCTATGGCAGTTTATCCCAGCCGGGGCTTTGCCGCAAACACACCAAAGCCAGGAGGCTGCCTCCTTTCATAGTTCAAAACAAAAGCCAAGTTCAGATCGCTGGGACGAGGAAGAAAATTTTTGTTGTGGATACATTACGGTATAATTACTGCAGATTTCATTTGCTTTCTTTTGAATGCTACAGCAGATACAAAGGCCGGGTAGATGTGGCGTCTCGGAGTGTTATTATCTAATGCTCTAGGTTTGCATTTTGACAGTAAACCCTCCAAAATACCAGGGATATGTGTGTCTGTTGGAGGAAAAAGAACGTATTTCCTTTGATAGGAGACAGGGAAATACAACTGCTGCTGTCCAACTGACAGGAAGAAAAGAGTTTCATGTAAAATTAAAGAAAAAAAAATTACCCATTTTCTCAATAAAATCAGGGTTAGAAACATGGGGATAAGATCAGAAAGGCGCATCCCGGGTAAGAGACTACTCATGGGAGCAGAACTTGGAAAATTCCATAAAGCACAAACGTTGCTAAGAATATGCAAAAGTCAAAGCTTTCTGTGGGTGCGCAGGCATAGAGATGTCAACACAACTATTTCATGATCACCGAAATTGCTACTAGCCTGCATCCTCTCTGAATGGCTATTTTTAGGACCCAGCCTTTCATGTGGTATAATGATGTGGATTTTACAAGAGCATTTATAATGTGTTTCATATGGTGTACAGTCCTGGAGAAATTGCTCTGTATCAGAGAAAGTTAAACAAAAAAGGTTTGGGTGTTTGGGGATTTTAAATTTTATTTCTTATTTTATATTATTGCTTCTGTTTTGGATTTAGGGCTCATATGCATATTTTAATTTATCCTGTGTGACAGCACTGGCTGACCCAAAGGAATACTCAGCGCAGCACGACGCGATCCCGCAATACGTCACCTGGATTTCCGACTCCGCGCATCCCCTTTGGACGGTGGGATTTCAGAGCTGGCAATCCCACACTCTCTAAGTTACAGCAGGAAGCCAGAGCTCAAAAGGCCAAATTTCAACCTCGGGTATGCTGGTGTCAGGGGTTGTGCACTGGCTCCCACGTTAGAATCGGCCTTTCTTCTTAGGGCAGTCATACAAAGCGAGGTTTGTAGAGGACGAGGATGACTCCTCATCATCTCCGCTCCCGCGCCAGTAATTCCAGGGCGGCGGCACGTAACGAGAACAACTCACCAGCCCCTCCATGCTACGAACAACACATTTTCATGTGGTAGATCTTACGGTGGTTTATTTCCTAAGCATGAACGCCAATCTCCTCGGCGTTAGATTAAAACTTCCACATTTCTGATCCTTCCTCAGCGTTTTGCTGGGAAGAATGTCCACAAGTGTGTTTAGAAGTGTATCCCCCTCATGCTAACCAAGCACACTGTTCTACGCCCCGTCGGAGGAGAACCCGTTCACGCTCGTGTACACTATTCCTCAGAGCAAACCACAGCAGAAAAATTCAACACAGTGCATACAAGTTGAATCGCTTTTAAAAAAGTCTTTTTTTGGTCAGTCCATGATTGCTGCCTAGCTCTTCAAGGCAGACGTGTACTCTGTATATTATAGCTCCAGATTCTCAATGGAACAAAGGAGATACTGTTAAGACTTTTTTTTGCCTATCATTTAATCAAATGTAAAGTTGTTATAACCGGAGGGGAAAAGTGCTCTAGATTCTAGTATCCAGCTTTACTTTGGTTTCAAAAACTTACCACAGCATTGTTGAGTTTATTGTTTTCTTTAACAAAATACTAATTTTGGGACCCCGTGAAACACAATAAACCAGATTCTTTTCATTGCAGCTGAGCTGTGTTTAGCACAGAAGCGGCAGCCGGGAGAGGAGTGGTGGTTTAAAGCCACTTCGGTGACCTCTTGCCCAGCGACTCCAGCCAGCAGGATGCTCTAGATGGGTCAGGCTAATCCTGCCAGGTTTTGCTCACCCTCCCCATCCTCTGTATTGACCAACTGTCCCACTTGCTCCATAAAACAGAGGCAGCAGCGGAAGAGTCCATCGTAACTTTGGGAATGGTCATAAATTAGGAAGACCCAAAGGGAAAAAAATCAGAGAAAGGGACTGTCGTGGTTTAACCCCAGGCAGCAGTTAACCGGACAGAGCGGTGGTGAGCTGCTCCGTAAGGAGGGGAAGGTGAGAGCTCTTTGTCCAAGATTGTTTGGAGGTGACTGAGAAAATGATCCTGCCGTAATCAAGACTTGGAGGCGTGTGATGCTGCAATCACTTCCTTTAAGAAGTGAAGGGGGTGGGTTTGTGACCAGCAACCTGTAAAAAAGTCCCGAGGAGGGAACGAAGACCTTGGGGGACTCTCACAGAGGGTTCGGTACAGACCTTACAGGTTCCCAGGGCATCTCACCATTCACGCCATGAAACACTTGCCCTGCCTGGGGGCAGGAGGGAGCCGTGCCCTCCTGGACAAGCCGGCAGACAGCACAAGCATTTGGCCTTTACTGATTCAGCTGCATTAAAACTGGAAACTAGGAATGAACAGCTCTGTATCCTGTTACCAACCCTCTGAGTCACCCGTCTTCCTACCGAACCTTTGTTTCATCCTCCAGACACAGAGATTAATGAGCAAGTATCATGTTATAGCCTATTTTTTAAGGAGAGATTTGGAAGAACAGCATATGAAAGAGCCTGGGGGGGACGCTCACACGTCCCAGCTTGGCACCAACCTGGGATTTGGTCAAGCTGAGAAGTTTTCCCTGCCGCAGTGGCTCTGCAAAGAGTTCAGGAAGCAACTTGTACCTTCCCTCCTATTTGTGTGCCCTCCACCCACCACGGGTAAATGATGAGGTAAGAGCACATATACATCAGGCTGGGAGAGATGCTGACGTAAGCCATCTCCTGGCACCCAGGGCAGCAAAGGCATGGGAAACCAAGGAAAAGCAGCAGCAAACAAAAGCAGAGACATTACGTGATGGCTGCAGACAGCCCAAAGTCTCAGAGGGGTGGGCTGGAGAGCAGCTCCCGCAGTGGCAATGTCCTCTCCAAGAGGACAGTGCTGGGGATGTCTGCTATCTAGTCCCTCTTCAATTCAACGCAACAGATGGGAGAAGACAATCCTTAAGGATTTCATGAGGAATTTGTGACTCACGTGGTGCAGGAGATTTTAGGACATCAACGGTTTTTCACCCAAACCTGCCCTGGCAGCACAGCCTTCCTGTAAGCTCAAGGCTCACAGATGGACTGGTCCTTCCTTCACCTTCTCCATGGGGAATTAGCGAAGGGGCTCGAAGGCCAACGCGTACAAAAAAGTCTGAATCTGGTCTTGCTGAATCACTCGTGGCCAGAGGGCAGACAAAGAACTGCAGGTGTGAAATTAATGGCAAGCCATAGATATTACCTCAAAAGTGTTGATGTTTCTCAGCGCTGGACTGTGCTTGACTGACCAATAACCATCACATCATGTACACACAGACACACATGGTCCAGACCGGACTGCAATCGTAGGTGTGCAGCTCACACCACCCATATCCTGAAAACCTGCTTCCCTTGCAGATCACGCTACAGATAGAGAGGGATTCAGCCTGCAATTAGCATCTGGCCCTTCGCTGATGATCTATGAGAGCAGTCAAGACTCATCCCTACGGAGTCGGCAATGTCTGTGTAGTCACACGAACACACGTGGGGATGCCTGAACGGGTCCCTCGGAACAGCAAATGCCAGCACACCTGACTACAGATTTGTCAGAGTTTCCACCCGGATGCAGGAATTTAATGGTGCCTGTACTTATGGCAGGAGAGGGACTGCAAGCTGCGAGGAGACACGTGAGCGCGTTGCAGAGCTCCCCACTGCCCTCCCCTTCTCTCGGTTAAAGCTTTGGATACCAGACCAGCTCTGTTCTTTCATCCTGGACACGTTGTGTGCTGCTCACCTCCAAATAGCTTTGTTCTTCACGGTTAAAATTTCAAAAATATTAATCATTAACATGGATGAGCTTTGGGAGCTTGGGTTGATGTTACATTTTGCTTTTCTCTCCAAATTCTCAACCGGTAGAGCTAATAACATTTCACAAACACCAAGAGTTGGAAGCTTGCAGGAATGGTGCCTTTACCATACATAATCTCCCAGCAACTCCCCACCGATGAAGCATCCCATGCCTGGGAAGCCAGTTCCAGGGCAGCCTGCAGAGGATTCCCAGTGGGAAAGCAGATACTGTTGAACTGTCTGAATCACGTGCGCGCTTACTCACATGCATGGATTTACATAAAACTTGCTTCTGTTTCCCTGTGACATTTTTCTTTCTCTTTTTTTCATTCCAAACGATTTAAAAAAATAAGGTTATATTAGACCACACACAGGCAGCGCTGTATCATGTCACTGCTTCTTAAGCAGAACTCTCTAATTTATTTCAAAGGGAAGTTCTGCTTCAAAATTGAGGGTGTGATATGAACTCAGAAATTAACACAAGAATTTTCCTTGGGGGGAACCAAGGCTGAATCAGACATGCAATAAATGACCTCGGAAGCCCTGTGCCTTGGTACATCCACCTATCCAATATTATGCTTTAATATAAAAAATTATTTTCCCCATTATCCTATTTCAGGCTAGGTGGAAGAGCTGGAAGAAGTGGATTTGCTCAGGTCAGGAGGGAACAAATTACTCATCTGTCTGTCTGCCAGGACATCCATCAACAGGCACTGCGCTCCTAACGCTTTCTGCCGGGAATATAACAATTTATGGGGACAGAGTATTGTCCCAGAGCACAAGCCCTGCTGCCAGGGAAGCTGGCTGGGAAGCTGACGGCGATCTTGCTCTCCCGCAGCAGCGGGCACCGCGCACGGAGCTGCCGTTCGCTTGCAGCTGCCCTCCCTCCACGTACAACATCTGGAGAGGGATGCAGCAGCAGCGACAACTCCCCATAACATGACGACTCTGGAGAGTTTTACCACCAGTTTCAACAGGATCAGACCTAACACAGGACAAAGCAACCCTAAACTATTGCCTTGACAGCGCAAGTTGGGACAGAGAGACTTCTACACAGAAGCAGCTGAGCTGCAGACTTCCTTCCGCCAACTGCTGCGGGGGCAAGAGCAAAGGGATGGAGGAGCCTTGGGGGAAGGGGGCTACAGCAGCAGGAGCCGTGCCCCAGGGCTCAGCTGCTACTGCCTGAGTCTCTGTCCTGCAAAGGGCTGCAGGAGACTTCAGCTTCAAGCATTTTGACCTCGTGTTAGACATTTGGGACCTGTGGCCCCAGGCCAGCAGTAACTGCCCTTTCATCTTGCCCTGCCCAAGGGGACAGTTCAAACCCACTGAATGGGAACCAAGCTCAAGGAGCCTGGCCGACCACGGGGACCAGGCTCTGAACATCGGCTTCAGTTCCTAGGCCTGCCACCTCTTTTGGGGACTTGAGATGTGTAGAGCTTGAGAAGGTACCACCACCCTTCTGCTCCTGCATGAGCTCTGGTTAGACAACTTAATAATTAAGAAAATTAGGTAGTGTCTGTTTTCCAAAGAAACAGAGGCTCATGGACCGCTGTTTCTCACACAGGAAGAAAGTCCAGTGTCCCAGCTTTATATATAATGATTGTAATTCTGCCTTCACACGCAACAGAGGTGCACAGAAGGTGGGAAGAGCTCTCCTGGGGAGCTCTCCCACCAACTGGAGTGGGGGGAGCTTGTGCCCGACATACAGGACAGCACAGCTCATTCCCCTGTTTTATAAACCTATTTACCGAAGGAACTTAAAGGAACTTATAAGTGCTGCTTCTACCATTTAACTACACATGGTACAAGATATAACAATGTTCAGAAAACCCCCTCGGGTCTAAACTCAATTATACAACTGTAGCAAGAAAAATATTTTAATCTGATCAAAGTGTTAACATGTTTGACCATGTCTGACCTCTAATGTTTGTAACCACCTGAAAGGCTGATGTTCTTACTAAGGATGTACCTTAATTTGATTTAAAGTCATTTGTACTATTTAAAAAAGGATATAGTTTTATGATCTTATATTTAATTTAGAAAAACAGTTACTCAACTTGGTAACACTCTTTGGAAGTTTCTTGTAGATTTTTAAGCAGCAAATCCTACATATTCTGCTCTGGGAAAAGCTGGACTTCACAAGAGTTAGGAGAGTCAAAGCAGAGTCATAAAGCACCACGCATGCGACACCAAAGAGCCAGGTGAGAAACGGTTCTCCTGGCACCTTGCAAAACCTGCAGATTTCAGCCTGTACAGAGATCCTCTTAACACACTTGACCGAGAACATGCCGTCCCCAGCCCGGCCAGCCCATGGGCGTTCATAGCACACGGCCAAAACACGGGACACCCGGGCTCAGCCTGCTGCCTTGTCCCCAGCTCCAGGAGAACCTTCACCTGCATGCCTTGGCCACCCCTCAGCCCTCCTTTCTCTCTTTGACAGCACTATCGCCAGTCCTGGATGCTTGTGCATGCTCAAACCAGCATCGCTCCAACTGAACTAGCCCAAACCAGCGTTTGCCACCTGCGAAGGTGGCCGGCCGAGCCAAACACCCGGGATCTGCCCGCTGCAGGGTGCCTCTTGCCACATCCTGCTGCTGCGGGGGACATCAGCTGGGCTTGGCGCTGCTGCTGATGTCAGGTACCCACACATGCTCCGTGCATCACTCCGGAGCGACACCAGAGCATGTAAATAACATGAGTGGGTGTGTTTTGGTAAAAAGACAATTTTGGCTGGGGAGATGCGGGGCGCCTAGCAGGATGCTGGGGTGAGCCGTATAACAGTCAGCAGGTTACAACCACCTTGAGGGAAACAAAGCAAAAGGGATGCTACTGAGAAAAATAAGAGAGACAAGAGGAAAGCAGCACACCGGTAATGCCGGTAGCGACACACCCACCCAGGCCCGCGCTCCGGGCCGGCTTCAGCGCCGCTCATAGCACCCCGACGGGCTTCACAGGGAGCCCGCAGAAAGAAAATGTGGTTTTACGGTGCGTCGCAGGGCGGGGGCTCAAACCCACAGCCTTGGTGCCAGCCACCCTTCGTCTTTCGGGGAGCTGTATTCTATTTTTCCATCAGTTAAACGTAAAGCCCTGACAGTGTGCCAAAGTACTCCTGGGTTAGTTTTTTAAATTTTTATTTTTGAAGATCCTGAAATCAATCCTAGCTGCAAACAACCGTTTCCAGGAAGCCCCATTAACCAAAATACAATTACCACTATCAAGCGTAGCATGATTATGATACGCAATCCCATTCACTCACACAACCCTTCTCCCCGACTCTACCTGTGCTAAAGTGTTAATTAAACACACTTTCATGGATGGTGAAGTATCTGCAATCTTCTGTCACAGATCTGACCTCCTCAACTATTGGAAGCAGCCAGCAGATTATAGCCCTCACTTTATATAATATACACAGTAGCAATAAACCTGGATGAGAGCAATACATAATTTACTACGATAACCTCCGCACAGTCAGTATAAAGACAAGGCAAAACGGCCCAGAAAGATGTATCAGAACAGCTATTGCACCACGTCGAAAAACCAAAAGATCAGTCTTTATCTGAGAAAGAAATCTTCCCTTATCTGTTAGGTAACAGATTTTAAGCCGAAAACATCAAATCAGCTTTGTAAGTCACGCAACAAAACCACCGCCGGATCCGAACAGGCCTCAGCAAAGCCAGCTGAGGCAGTGGGTGAATTCTGTGGCTCTGAAGGCGACAGGATTGTTCCTTCTCCGCTACCCTGTTTTCCCCCACTTGAGTTCTGCACGGTCTATTTACTCTCGTCTGTTGCTCTGACAGTAACCTCAGCTTTTTAATACATTATCAAGGGGAAAGGCGATTCACAAACCACAATCTACTTTTTAGCTTAATTGCCAATAAATTGGCTATAACACTTTATTGCCCATCTAGTAAGGTTTAAAGATCAAAAGAAATATTCAACTACAGCAAACAGTGGCTGGGCTAACGCTACTCTGAATTTACCCAGATCCTATACCAGGGAGCAAACTTCATGCGTTTAAATAGGACAAATCTACTATCACCTTTTAAAATTTATCAAGAAGAAAGCGTCTTAATATTTTAGAGTGATGAGGGGGATACTTGGTATCTGGGGGAAGGGACACGAGGTGGGAAGCAACAGGAGAAATCCTGATCTGGATTACAACAATGAACATTGGCCCTGCCTGGCAAACACATCTTTTCTTGCTGTAAATTGAAGGGAGACTTCAAAATTTAGGAACAGATCCTCAGTATCTGCACACTCACTTCAGCAAAGTTACAGTCTGCAGCCGAGGAAACCTGCTCCCCCAAGAAGGGCTGCGTGGGGGCATGGGCAGGCTATGGAGGGTCCCGTCTCCTCTGGCCACGCAGCGGTAGGGCAGTGAATCCGCTGAACAGTATTTCCTCACATTCTTAGTTTCATACCCCCTAATCCCTCAATTTTTCGTAAGGCAAATTTAACATCCTACCCTTCTGGTAAGCAAATGGTTGAAATTAACGACAGCATTACATATTCTTTTAAACCTTATCCCTTTAAAGGTTAAAACCTAACGCTGAATTAAACCAAATGATGTTCTGTTCCCATTTACCGACTGCAAATGCAGAATAACATCTGCAATGGATGCAGCAAGGCCGGCTCCCCAGGAGCGACGTGAGCACTGACTATCTGCTGCAATGTCGTGACATTATCTAAAGTTCTGATAGAGACGGTGATGGGAAAAGACAGCTTTTGTAGAGAAGCCTTTAGTTTAATTGTTCAGATAGCAAAAACTTATAAGCATTAGAATGCACAGAATTACTAAAGCTGATTTGACCCGAGGGGGAAAAACTTTACAGGAAGAAGATGGTAACAGTCCTCCAGCAGCATCAAACCTTTTCCTAAGAACCTCTATTGCCATTTTAGAAGCACAAGATCCACTTTCTGGGCCATCATCCACAACAGAGCCCTAAGCACAGGCTGACCAGAACCTGGCCGTTTTACAAGCAGATAACATCCAAGTAAAGTTAAGCCGCGGGACATACCCCTGAACACAAACACCAGAAGCTGTTCGCCTCCGAAGCTGTGATCCAGAAAAACACAGGGGCAATCTCACATCAGATATCGGGGTTTGCTGGAGGAGTAAAGGCAAACCTAGAGGATGGGGAGATTGGAAAAGAAGCTCCTCCAGCAAATTCGGAGCAAAGCAGGCGATCGCTGCCGAGCATCTCTTCCCCCTTCCCGCTCCTTCTCCCTTCAGCTCGCACAGGACAGCGCTCGGGCATTTCAGACACAGGGCTGCAGATTGTCAGGAAAAAACCCACATGTAGGCGCCTGCACAACACCTGCAACGTGCTTCAGCAGCTAGAGGCCACGAAACTCCCAGGTAAGGAGAGGATGGACTCACCAGAGGTGACATAGATCCATTCGGCAGATAAGGGTCTGAGAGCATTAGGAAAGGGTAGCCAGAGTACGCGGATCCTTTATACATCCCTGGATCCTGATGCTTCATACCTGTGGAAGTTAGAAGTTCCCCATCAAGATTCGCCTCACGACAGGTGATTCCTCTGCCCGTCAGGGGCCTCCCAAGAGGTCAGAGCACATTTTGGGAGTCTTTTTGCCTCACACTCCTCAGAGAGGGTGTTGGGGGGTGCGGGGTCCCGTTGGGAAGCCTCCCTGCTGACAGGAGAAGCGTTCCCCGGAGGGGCTGTGGTGGCCAGGCCGGCACCCCTCCCGCCCAGGGGCTGCAGGACGGCGGGCTCGGGGACCAGGGGTTCAC